>NW_015164735.1:21879-28790 GCF_001447785.1 Gekko japonicus
AGGAATGGTGTTTCGGGAGTAACAAGCCCAGGAGTAGGGGACCCAGGCATGCTTGCATGCCTGGCCTTTGCTTCTCCAGCCAGCCCGCCACAGCAGGCTGGCTGGGGAAGGGCAGGTATGGAAGCATGTCTCCTACTCCTCCCTTTCCTATCTGAGCTTCTCTGCTACTGCGGCGAAACTTGGAGATTAGAGGGAAAGTGGGGGAGGGGATGTTTCTTTCTTTCTTTCTTTCTTTCTTTCTTTCTTTCTTTCTTTCTTTCTTTCTTTCTTTCTTTCTTTCTTTCTTTTTGAGCCCCCGGAGGGGATTTTTTATTATTATTTTTTCAAACTACAAAAACTATCACAGAAAAAGGGAAGGGGGACTACATATACGGGACAAAGTATAGAAACCCACTACTGACTAAAAACCCAAGAGAGGAGATCCTCACTAGCTTCATTACATCAAGTCTTCACTTCATTTAGATCAATATAAACTGAGTCAGACATTTAAGTACTTTTAAGACATTTAAAAAGACATTTAAAAATACATTTAGACAGTTAAGTTTTAAGGGGAGGGGATGTTTCTATGCCTTTCTTTTCCTCTCCGAATTGGGGACGGAAAGAAAGCCATTTTAAACATGTCTAGGTTCCCTGCCCAATCTTCTCCAGGTGCCCCGCAGCCATGCAACACCTGGAGAAGATCAGGCAGAGAACCCAGCCATGCTTGTATACCTGCCCTTTGTCAGGGGGTGTGTCATATGCAAATAAGTTATGCTAATGAGCTCTGCTAATGAGCTCCTGCATCTCTTTTTCTATGAAATGACCCCTGTGTGCCACTATTAGCACATCTTTCTTTCAGAAATTGTTAGCAGATTAGTATATCTTATCTAGATGTGATATCTGCTTTTTTTGGCCAATTTTTATTAAGGGGTTTCTTGGGGAGGCAAATTGGCAAGAAGAAAGCGGGTTGACATGTGGACAGTAATTGATAAGGAATATGATTAGTGACTAGGGATGGGCACAGACTGGAAAATGCCAGTTCAGTTCACGAACTGAACCAGCCAGGTTCTTGGCCTGGTTTCTGGACCAAAACACAGGCCAGTTTGCGAACCGGTTCACAAACCAGTCTGGGTTAAAAAAAAAAAAAACACCCCAGGAGCCTCTCCAAAATAAAGGTGTCTCCATCTCACTCTCCCACAGGGACTCAGCACCTGATGATTGAGACTCTCTGCATTGCTGTAGCAGGGGGGCACTGGTGGACTAGCAGCCAGGACCTAAGATATCCTGATGACCCAGACTCACCATGTGGCCGTGGACTAGTAGGCAGGACCTAAAATCTCTTGAGGAGGGGGTGTGTGGGTCCCCCAACTGGAGAGACCTCTCACCCAACAACCCAGACTCTCTGTGTGGTGGAAAGACCCCCAAGCCCCACCGTTGAGATGGAATGCTTATCTACAGCAGCAATATCCTCAGTGAGGCCATATGTCAGGCTGGAAGCCATCAGTCTTTGGGGAAAAGATTTGAGGGTGAGGTGAGGCAGAACCCCAGAAAGTGGTAGGACAGCAGAAAGGGAGCCCACACATGCAGCAACCCTGGAAAAGGGCAGGCAACAGACTCACAGAAAGTGGTGGGATGAGCTATGTGAGCTGCAGAGGAAAGAGGCTATCCCAGGCAGCAACTCGATCTCAAGGAGCCACACAGCACACAGAAAGACCTCGCAAAACAAAAGGGAATAAATTCTACCCAACTTTCCAACCTATCGCAAAAAAGAAAGAGACAGGGGGAAAAACTGTTGCACTGGAATGCAGGGAAAGGAAACAAGATAAAAGAGTAGGCAAAGTAATTGATGGAAATTTGTATCATAGAGAGGATATAGGGAATAAATTCTACCCAACTTTTCAACCTGTCGCAAAGAAATTGATGGAAATTTGTATCATAGAGAGGAAAGGGAATAAATTCTACCCAACTTTCCAACCTATCGCAAAAAAGAAAGAGACAGGGGGAAAAACTGTTGCACTGGAATGCAGGGAAAGGAAACAAGATAAAAGAGTAGGCAAAGTAATTGATGGAAATTTGTATCATAGAGAGGATATCCAGCAATTTCGGCCCACCCACTCCAGGGAACCTTCCCCTCACTCCACGCCCACCAGCAGCTATGGTTGCCAATCCCCAGTTGGAGGAAGGGGGTCACCTGGTTTGGAGTCCCTCCCCCTACTTCAGGGCAATCAGAAAGTCAGAGGGAATGGCGATTAGGCACTCTATTATGGGATATACTAAAAGGAATGACAGGATTGTCCATTGGAAACAATGGGAGAGGCTTGAAGACCCATTGGAAATAATGGGAGCCAGGAATGCTAATTGACTGGCATGGGCTCCATTAAAATTCATTACAATACAAGAAGAGTTGCAAAGAAAATGTGGAATGGATTTTCCATTAGTGACCATGCTTGCAATCTTAAATAGTTTACAAGCAAGCTGTATTTAAATGAAAGGGACAACTCCACATATGTATATTGAGGACATAGGCATCAACTACGGTGGGGCTTGGGTGCTGAGCCCCTGCCCCAAAATTTTCTTTGGAAGAATGAGCCTCCCTTGGGGCAACCAGTGCCAGCCAGTGTTCCCTCTAAACTGACTCCTGCTCCTCTGGCCACGCAGCCCGAGAAGAAGGCATGCCAAAGTCCTGGTGCGCTCACCCCTCCTCTTGGCCTGGCTTTCTCACCCTCTGCCCCTCTCCTGCCTGTCCCCATCTCCTTCTCCTCCGGCCCGGGCTCAGGGGTGAAAAGGACCCACAGCGAACTTTGCAGGCGGCTTGGCAGAGCGCACACCGGAGCCGCAGGGTCACCTGCCATTGCTGCCTGCCAGCAGGTTGTCATCATTGTCACCGCCATCCACCTCAGGTAACTGACACCGCAGATGCTGCCTCTTGCAGAGCTGGCTCACCTCAAGTGCCCGCCGGCCAGAGGGACTCGCTGCTCTTTGATTCCCGCTTTGTGCACTGGCAGCTGCTGTAGGCATCATGGAAGATGGCTCAGCCCTGCTCCTGCTGGTGCCCATTTGGGCCCCTGGAGCCTGCCCTGCATGTGGGTCTCATGGTGGGGCTATGGAGGAGGGAGTGCCTTAGAGGTGCCCATGAAGAGCCTCAGGCTTGCAGGGTCAGTGGCAGCTTTGACCCAGCCCCACTCCCCCCCTGGAAATTGGAAAGTCTACGCCCTTGATTGAGGATGCAGGATTAATTTCTGTGATGTTAACACAAGACACCCCTCCTTTAACTTTAACTAAGATAAAAGTGTGCAAGCAAGCCTATGGGTGCTTGCCTAGATGGAAGAGTGCTCAGTGTGAGGGGCTGGGAGAAGATAACAACATCCTTTTGTGATTGTCAGTCCCTGACAGCTCTGATGACCATACAATTTCATAGTATTGTCCTGGATGAGTCTGGTCAGGCCTAGTCATCTAGTTAGCTTTCTGACATCAGGTCATTCATCTCCTGGCAAGAGATAGATCTCAACAGTATTTTTGGTTTGTTTGGGGTATAGTACACAAACAAGAATCTTACTAGAGAATCTTGCCTCCATTTTATTTTTTGTTAAAACATAATTATTTACACTTTTAACATAAATACACTTAAATGAATATGATAACACTATCCAGTGATTTTACATAGATTGTTAAAGGAGAGCATTTATTTAAGCCCGTTCATTTACTCCTTAACAAAAGCCAGAAAGTTACAGGCCAGGAGCATCTTCAAAGAACACAGTCCAGATAAATTGGTTTCTCATAATTTTTAGGCTTTCAAAATAATATTCCAACAGTAGCTAACTGCCCCACTTGATAGGGCTCACATTCTTGGCTAACTAATTCTTATAACATCCAACACAGTACAACATAGCATTATTCAGAGAAATTCTTGTAATTCCTCTTTATCCAGTTTATCCCCAAAATCCAACAACCCATTTCTTTCTTCTTAGGAATTTGAAGTTGTTTCTAATCAGTTCCATTTTGATCAAAGAGAACTTTGAAGGAATTTTGAAGAGGGGTAGGAATGCAGGGTCTACAAGATTTCAGAATTTCACACTGTAGTAACATAACTCAAAGAGCTGAAGGTTGTACTGATTTTTCTACAAAGAAAAAGTAAAGAGAAATCCCTCTTTTAAAAGATAACAAGAAGAACCGGGGCTTTTTTTGTGGAGGTACTCACTGCTAATAAGAAGGACTCACTGGAAGTAGGGAGGAGCCTCTGAGCTTGTTAGCCAGAATGGAAACCTCTGCTGCTCATCAATCATCACTGTTGAGTCACTGGGCCTTGTCCCTTTGTGTGCAAAGTGCTGTGAAGTCGCAGCAGACTTGTGGTGTCCCTAGAAACGGGTTTTCAAGGTAAGTGAGAAGCAGAGGTGGTTTGCTATTGCCTTCTTCAGCAGAGTCTTCCTTGGTGGTTTCCCACCCAGGTACCTACCAACCCTGCTTAGTTTCCGAAATCTGATGAGATTGGGCTCTACTATGCCAAATTCCCTCCCTGAAGTGGCATTGTTTGCCCACCATCTGCTATACCAAGGCTGTGAAAGCTATTCAGAGAGAAGAGCAGGATCTGTGGCTTGTTATTCTGGGTGGAAGGATAATGAGGCTGTGCCAATTTTTTTTTTTTAATCTGTTTGTTTTTAGGCAGTTGAGAACTGGGTTGTGTGTGTGTTTTTCAGATATTGATAAGAGGTGGGTCTAGACCTGTGTTTGTTTTTATGGTTTCAAACACCCAGATGAGGGTCTGGAGCTTTGTATACTGAATATTAAGTGTGAGTGTGTTTTCATTTTTGCTCTTTATTTATTATTTTGCCTGCTGGTGGGAGAGATGTACTGGAGAACAGAAGAGAGTGAGAGATGGTGCCATGATTCATAGACCTATTACACATGCACATCTTACTGCAGATTTTCAGAGCAGTGAGCCTTTAATCTTGACTTTATATTCTGTGCTTGCCTTATGCACCATTCTTTTTCCTCTGGTGCATTTATTCTGCAGCTACACAAAACCTAGAGTTTTCTAAATCAAGGTGGAACGTCACTTGTGACGTGGGGGGGGCATCCAATTTTTTATTTAAAATGTATGCAATTGCCCTGTCGCTGCTGCGCAGTAGCATCCAGCAGGCTCCTTCCATTTAAATCTTCCTAGTTCAGGTTTTGCACATAGATTTTAGTGTTATTTTGTTGAATGAAAGGGAACACAAAGGAATGCAGGTGAAGGAGGAAAACCCAATGTTGAAACTGACCAGACTTTTTTTGAAACAGGCAATCAGCTGCTATGGCTGAGCACTAGGGGATTCCCTGCTGTGTTATTGGCCACTCTGAAAAAAGAAAAGAGTCACATGATCTCATAATATGGGGAAATATGAGATTAAGAAACCCAGACAAACTAGACTATACATACTTCTCAGGAAGACATCGATCCTGGTCTAGAATAGACATGATCTGGTTAAGTGTGACGGCTATTAGTGACTTGAGAGAGGTGGAGATGCTCCCAATGACGTATGCAGATCATAAGCCTATGATGCTTACTTTAGGACATGCAAGTAGGCCGGTAAGATGGAGATTAAATACCTTTTTATTAAAAGACCCAAAAATTGTGAAGAAAATAAAAGAAGAAATAAAAGAATTTTTTCAGATCAATATCCAGCCGGATATTAAAATAAAAACAGTCTGGGATACGTTCAAGGCATATGTCAGAGGCATTTTTATAAGGGAAGCAATTAATAGAAGGAAAAGACTAACGTACAAGATACAGGTTTTAAAGGAGGAACTGAAAACGGAAGAAGATAAGTTGAGAACAAATCCAAATTCAGATATAATAAGGATGAGACAAAAAAAGGTACAACATGAAATAAATTGTCTTCTGAATGAAGAAATAGCTAAGAAACTATTGTATGCTAGACAAAACTTTTTCCAGTATGCAAATAAGGCATCCAGATGGCTGGCATTTAGACTGAAGCAAGAAGGAAAAAAAAGATATATAAAGACTTTAAAAAATGAAAATGGAAGGGAAGTGAGTGGAATAAAAGAACTTAGACAAATTGTACAAAATTTTTATGCTCAATTATATAGTAAGGAAGAGGTGGATTTAGATAAAATTAGAAATTATATAAAGAATAATCCGAATATCAAAAAATTAACTGAACAACAGAAAAAAGATTTGGAACAACCTATTGCCATGATGGAGGTAGTACAAGCAATTAAAAAACAAAAGAAAAATAAAACGCCTGGTCCGGATGGGCTGCCTGCCGAGTTTTATAGTGCCTTTGAGGAAGAAATTATTCTGGTTTTGAAAAAGGTGATGGCAAATGGGATGAATGAGATACCAGATTCATGGAGGTCAGCGGCTATTTCGTTAATACATAAAAAAATACAGATGACAGAGATATACGAAACTATAGGCCGATTTCTTTATTAAACGTTGATTATAAAATCTATACGTCAATTATGGCACAACGGTTAAGACAGATACTTGTAGAACTGATACATTCGGATCAGGCAGGCTTCCTCCCCAAGAGACAGCTTAGACATAATGTACGGACTATATTAAATGTATTAGAATATGGTGAATTTAATCCGGATAAACAGCTGGCTATTGTATTTCTCGACGCCGAGAAGGCGTTTGACAATATAAATTGGGACTATATGATGGAAAATCTAAAAGAGATCGGATGTGGAAAGGATTTTTGTAATAGAATAGGAGAAATATATAAAAATCAGGAGGCAAAAATCATAATCAGTACAGATTCGACAGAGAAAATAGAGATTGGGAAGGGTACCCGGCAAGGTTGCCCGCTTTCCCCTTTATTGTTTATTCTAATACTTGAAGGTTTATGTGAGTCCATTAGAAATCAGAACGATATAAAAGGAATAAGAGGTAAAGGGGAGGTTTATAAAGTACAGGCTTATGCAGATGA
>NW_015164735.1:30024-55690 GCF_001447785.1 Gekko japonicus
GACATTGGTAACCATATCAACAATCTGCACACTGGAAGAAGAAGAGGAGGAGGAGGAGGAGGAAAAGATTGGATTTATACCCCTTACAAACTTCTTTCCCTTCCCCTCCCCACAACAGACACCCTATGAGGTAGATGGGGCTGAGAGAGCTCTGACAGAAACTGCTCTTTTTCAAGAACAGCTGTGCCAGAACTATGGCTTGCCCAAGGTCATCCAGCCAGGTGCAAGTGGAGCAGTGGGAAATCAAACCTGGTTCTCCCAGATTAGAGTCCGTGAACTTAACCACTACACCAAACTGGCTCTCATTGTGTCACCGGCACACTCCCCTCTAAGCTGTGCTAGGGGGTGCTGACACACAAAATTTTAACAGACAACTCGGAGGTTGTGAGCTTCTGCCCACAAGACATGTTTTTCTTCCATTGGAAGCAATAGAGGATGGGGGCACCTCCTTCTGGGGCCCATAGAACTGGACCCCCTGGTCCAAACTTTTTGAAACTTAAGAATGGGGGAGGGTTGAAAAGAGGCACCAAATTTGCAGCATAGCTCTACCTAAAAAAACAGCCCTGCCCAGAGCCCCAGATACCCCCACATAAATTCTTCATTATAGCCTACTAGCCGTAAGGCCCATTGCAAAGTCAATGCAATAAGCTCTAGCAAGACCCCGGTGTGAGGGCTGACTCCTTGGAGCCTGCGGAAGTCGGCATCAGTGTCCTCAGTGATCAGTGTCTCCCCACCCCGTGGCTTTTGCAGGTGCCGCCCTGGCCACCTTCCCCCCAGTGAGGTGTTGGCACTGCCACCACTGCTGCAACCACGGTGGTGTCACCTCAGTGGCTCCAGAGAGAGCGCAGCGAGCAGTGAGGGCTGCGTGTGGCATGCGAGGCTTGCTGGTGGTGGAGAGGAGAGGGCAGCTAGGGGACACGGCTCCGGCCCCTCGCCTCCCATCCTGCTCAGAGGCAAAGCCGGGAGCAGTGTGGAATGACCGCCGAGTCTGGCAAGTGGAGCTCCGCGAGGAGCTCGGCCATGCTGTGCCCCAGAGGTGAATGGGGTGCTGGGAGTTGTGGGGTTGTGGAGCAAAGTTTTGTGGGGCTGCCAGGAGGTGGCCCCTGGGTCTCTTTGCAGCTCGGCCAGCTGCTGCATTGGAGGCACCTCCCTTCCTCTCCCCACTACCCCTACCATGCCGGCCTTACTGCACGGGCCACTGGCTGGGTGCTGTGCTTCCCAGCTACATGAGTGGGATGGAGTGCTCCGTGGACCAGCGGGGCAGTGGGCTTCACATGGACGCAGTCCAGGCAGCAAGGTAGAGACCATCAGAGGCATCCAGCCATCAGACCGTCCATCCTGCTTGGTGGCTCACTGGAGACTGAGGGCAAGACACCATCCAGTGAGTCTGTGGGCAGGATGGAGGTGATGGAGGAAGGCAACATGGCCAGGGGATTGGCCCCTTCCTGAGCAACAGATCAGGGACCTAAAGCTTGGGGAGGTGTGTGGAAGAGTCTCACACAAAAACTCTTTTATATATAAGGAGAGATGGGGCCTATTGACGATAATGGTCCCCTTAGGCTACAATGGAGCCCGGGGGAATGATTTTATTTTTGCACACCCCTATTATGTTTTCCAGTATGATTTGTAAGCTGCCTTGAGTCACAGGGAAAAGTGGGATATAAATATTTGAATAAATATTTTGCATGTGCATAGGTGCCCATTCGCCCATACGCCTCCCAGCGGAGCACAGCAGACATGGCAGAACCAGCTCTTGGAGTGTACTGGATGGACGAGGAGGTAGAGCTCCTCCTAAGGTCCCTCCATGATCAGGGAGCCGGGCAGATGGTCATGCCCAGCACCCAGTTGGAAACCAACAATCCAGCGCATGGTTCACCTCCTCACAATCCAGCAGGCGGGCTTGCGCCGCATGAGAAGGGAGCTCATTAGGGTCTGGACAGCTGTGGGCCTGCCCCCGGAGACAGAGGAGACAGACACAGAGCCCCTGACCATGGAGGAGAGCCAAGAAGGCTGAGGGGGGGTGGCCAGGGGGCCTGGAGCCCTTGCATAGCCCAGCTGTTTCTGGCCCCTCACTGTGCCTCCTACTGAGGAAGTAAGATGTGGAGGCATAGAAGGGGCAATGGCCTTTATTCTCCAAGTTTTCCCCACCCCACAGTTGCACAATAAAGGTTTGTTAAAATAAACTTCACTTTGCTTGGTGCCCTTCCTTCAAGGGTGCGTGATCGCCTGGGTCCCTCATGAACATGGGGAGCACTGACTGTATGTGGGGGCATGGGGCTGGGGGCCTGTGCCCAGATGTTCCATGCACCCCATGCTGGCCATGGCAGTACATGCAGCAGGCTGGCCAGGGGTGTGTGTGCTGGCCTCAGCTCAGTGGTGACTGGGGGGCCCTGTTCTAGGAGTGTGGTCTCCCACCTTGGGGCACCACCATTCCCCTTTGAGCACCACCATGGCCAGGTGGTCAGCTTTCCCATGCCTATGCCGCTGTCTTGGCTGCTCCATGGTGGACTCCCATCCTGGGCCACCGTCCACAGCACACAGGCATGCCAAGGATGCAGCAATCTGGGTCAGGGTGTCGAGCGTTGCACGCATGATGTCTTCCATGGCCACCGTGGATGCTCTTTCCTCCTCCCGTGAGTGACACATCTGCTCCAAGGAGTCCTCATGCTCCCACTGGGCATTCTCCAGCATGGCCTCATGGTTCTGTTCAGACTGATCCAGGAGGTGCTTGCCCACCCTCTGTAGGGCAGAGACCCGCTGCCTCCTTGCTCTGATGACGGCGATATGGGAGTTTGGAGACAGGTCTGCGAGGATGGCCCCAGGTGCCACATGTGCTGGAAGAGAACCAAAGACCTACAGTCATTGCAGCTGCAGTGAGGCGCCAGCGTGACCCAGTGGGTGTTGGCCTCATGGCACAGCAGGCTGTCACAAAGCATCCTCTCCTCAGGGATGTAGAGCTCTGGGGGCCGCGCACCGACCACCCCTGCTTGCTGGGGTATGCAGGAATCGCCGGACCCCTGTATCGGGTGCACCCACATGCATGGGGGACCAGCAGAGCCCCATGAGAGGGGGGTCCAGTCTCCCTCTGGAAAGGCTGCTCCCGTGGGACCTATGGTGATAACTGGTCGGGGGGAAGACCCCTGGTTGGCAGGACATGCAGAAACTCTTGGAACCCTCCCCATGCATGGGGGACTGGCACAGACATTCACCTGCTGTGTGGTGAGCCCACGAGGGGTGGTCCTTTCTCCCTCTGGAGAGGATGCTCCCGAGGGCCCTATGGTGGTGACAGGGAGGGGGGAAGACCTCTGGTTGGCAGGACATGCAGAAACCCTCGGAAACCTCCCCTGGACCCCTCCCCATGCATGGGGACAGGCATGGCCATTCACCTGCTGCGTGGTGAGCCCCACGATGGGGGGGTCTGGTCTCCCCATGGAGAGGCTGCTCCCGAGGGCCCTATGGTGAAGACAGGGAGGGGGGAAGAACCCTGGTTGGCAGGACATGCAGAAACCCTCGGAACCCTCCCCTGTGTGTAGCTCAGAGGGGCCGGCGTGTGGCCGGGTTGCTGTGATGTCCATGTGGGCTCGCCATGGACTCCTGCTGTGGCCAGGGTCAGTGAACCTATCTGGTGTGGGCTCCACATCAACCACGGTCTCGTCATCATCACCCCCGGTGTCCGTCCTCTCTTGGGATGTGAGCTCCCGAGTGTCTACATGGGGGTGACAGTGGACAGGTTATGGGAGGCTGCCTGTGTGGGCCGTGGGGCCCTCCCTGCCATGGCCACCACTACCATTCTGTCAGGCAGTTGGGGACTACGGCACATGCATGGCAGGTTCTTGCACCACCTGAGTGGAGTGCTGGCCTGACCACACCCTCTTGGCCAACAGAGGTGTATACACTCTGCCATGCGCCTCATGACTGTTGTATGGGGAACTCAGTGATGTGGTACATGGCGGGGTTGCATTAGCACTGCCATGGGTTCACCCGGCACAAGGACCCCCACACTTCTGGGTTCCCTGTGTCTGTGGCAACATGGGGGGTGAGGCTTCCCGGAGTGCTTCTGGTGCTCTGTGCCCTGTACCGGTGGCCTGGGGTCATGGCCCCAGGGATGGGCATCTTGTGCTATGGGGCCCAGGCCCCCCCAGGGGGCCTGGCAGAGACAGTGGGGTTCCCACTTCTGGGTTCCCTGTGTCTGTGGCAACACGGGGGGTGGGGCTTCCCGGAGTGCTTCTGGCGCTCTGCGCCCTGTGGGTCATGGCCCCAGGGATGGACATCTTGTGCTATGGGGCCCAGGCCCCCCCAGGGGGGCTGGCAGAGACAGTGGGGTTCCCAGGGGACCTGGGGCATGTGGTTGTTGGACACACTTTGAGGCTGTGTCATTGGGTGTGGGTGTCACAGCCCCTGCGTGGGCAGGGCCCTTTGGAGAGTACTCCCCACCTACCCTTGGCTAGGACCTCTGGCACTGACTCCTCATCATCTGACTCCAGGGTCAGCCGGAAGCGTTCCTGTGGGGATGCAGGTTGGCTCTGTGCAGTCTCCTGTGCGCTGCTGGTGGATGGGCGGGTCTCCAGGGGGAAGCTCTTGCAAACCCTCCTGGACTTGACACTGGCATCCCCCTTCAGGATTCCATGCAGCTCTTTGAAGTAGGGACATGTTGTCTTCGAATTCCCTGGAATGCTGTTGTATGTCAATGTCCGCTTGTATGGCAGCCGCATGGTTTTGATCTTCGAGCGGCACTCCTCAGCTGTACGCCTGTGGTCCCGGGCGGCCATTTCTAGAGCAACCTGCTGATAGATGTCTATGTTCCTCATTGACTCACGAAGGGCCTCCTGTACTGAGGGTTCACCCCACACTTCCAGTAGGTCCAATGTCTCTGGCCTTTTCCAGGATGCTCCTCATGTGGCTGCCATGTTGCCAGTCTGTCTCCCAGGAGACTGCCTGGCCAGAGCTTTTACTCCATGAATCGGAAATGTCCCGCAGCTGTGGTCATGCGCTGAAGTGCATATGCGCATGGGCTCCTGCCTGCGGAAACAGCTGGCACCTATTATCAAAGTCTGTGGGTTGTTCCCGCTTTACAGCGCTTGTGTTCACACGTCAGGGAACCGGAATCAACCTGCTCTCCACACGGTTTGCTACCACTTCCACCAGGTACATTTAAAACTCGGGAGGGAAGCGGTACAAGACGGCTTGAGTACAGCTGGGGGGTGCCAGACAACTGTGCCTGTGTGAACCCACCCCTTTAATCTGCTAGTGAAATGCTCCTGAAACGTTTGGCTGTCGGGCCAAACTGCCAGTCTGAATGCGGCCAGTGATTGCATTCCTCTGTTATACTTGACCTGTAATGCTGGTTGTCATATTTCACAAAAAAACCCAAACCCAAAGCAGACTGCAAGAGTTCTCCCCCCCCACAAGTGCTGGTATGTTGGAAGAAACTCTATGGTAGAAGCCATTTGTGCCATAGAGTTTTTGCCCCAATACCACACCTTTGCTGCATTGCTGGTGACATGATAATATCACTTCCCATGCATGCCAAAAGGGATATCACCATGCTGCCAGTGACATGGCTGAAACACCAGAGTAGACCTCCCTCGCTGCCCGTAAGTCCCCCTGTTGCCCAGCTGATCGGTGGCAAAGGCGTGGCCCAGGAATGAGGGCCTAGTAAACTTAAAACAAAGACTGCAGGAAATGGAAATGTTCAGCCTGGGGAAGAAAAGGTTGAGGGGGAAGATATGATTACTCTTTAAATATTTGAAAGGCTGTCATTGAGAGGAGGATAGGGAGCTGTTTCAGTTGGGTAGTGGAGGATAGGAATCGTAATAATGAGTTCAGTTGGGGAGATCTGGGTGGGATAGTAGGAAAAACTTTTTTGGTAAGTGCCGTTCTGTGGTGGAATTGGTAGCCTAGGGATGTTGTGGGCTCTGCTCCTTAGAGGTGTTTAAGCAGAGGTTGGACAATTATTTGTCTGGGATGCTTTAGGTCAGGTACAGGAGTTTGGTCTGGATGTTCTTTAGGCACCTTCCAACTTTTTAAATTATATTATAGTTTTACTAATGGGTCCTCATATACTCAGCCACAGCAGCTGAATCTGGGAAAGGATCCCCAAGTGTACCACCTGTTTGTATATGCCATTACTTATCCAGTTAGGGAGAAAGGAGCAGATGGCACATGACATATAGTTGGATTGGATCAGTGTGTTACATTTTTAAGCAGGGCTTTAGATCAAAATTCCTCCACACTGCTGTACAAATTGGTCTCCACTATTGTCATCGAAGGAAGGCTGGCATTTTCTGACTTCAAACAGAAACCTGAGAACATCAATACAGCAAGTATCAAATTGAAGGCGGTTTTATTACCCTATAAATCACATTTTGGGAATGTTATAAAACATTACATGATGAGGCCCTGTCTTGCTTCTGTCCTCCACTTGATTCTTTTCAAGTCCTACACTCCGTCTGTAGGCAATACTTGAGGACTAATGGGAATGTTCTATGCTGGACAATTGTCCTATTTAAAAAAATGAAACAAATATGAGCTAAATAGGGTGGGCTGGGGGGCTGGTATATGCCTGGCTGTTTTCAGCTGCCACTGAAATCAGATTATTAATCTAATTAGCAGAGGTTATATTGGGTCCTAGCAGCAGGCTGCCTTGTTTATAAAAATGAATGTAATAATAGAAAAACCTGTTTTCCTGAGACAGGATTATTAATACAAGTGTTGAAAAACTGTAGCTTTAGGCTACAGTGCCCTGGACACTTATTTGTTATGTCTGTCTGACCAACAATACAATGTATTATACTCATTTGAGGCTAGAGGAAATGCATGGATGATAACACTTTCCATTTCGCTAACTTGAGACAAAGGTCAGAAATCATGGAAACAGCAAAGGCTGCATCTGGCTGAAGCTAACTGCTCACTACAGAGCAGCAAAGTGACACTTATTTAGTTTATCAGAATATTCATCTAAACTATCTTTGGGTCTTTGCAATCCTGCCCTCTCCAGTTTTGCTTACCCACTGAGCAAACATGAGGATGAATGAGATAATCATTGTACATTTTGTCTCATGCCCTTATGGCTTTGAAAACTATTGCTGGGAGAAAGATCATCTGTTTACTGATAAGCCTGGCAGAGGCACAAAGGCCTGGAGGGCAGAGAGGAAGTCACCGCAGCTCTGTGGCCCTTCATCTCACTATACTGCTTGCAGCAGCAGAAGAAGAAATGTGGATTTAGCTCATTTCCCAGAATACAGCTCAAATGTTGCATTTCTTATATGAAACACATGCGTCCAAATTCAATTAAGCTTCAGGGATTTCTTCACACACATGGAGCTTCCTTCAAGGCTTTCCTTATTCATTTTTAATGTGAAAGAGTAGTAACCACTGCACATATCTTGGCATGCCAAGAGCTGTCTTCTCTCCAAAATATACATCAAAGACAGGGGGCTGCAGTTGGTATGACTAATACAAAGAAAAAACCCTGAAAATTGTGGAAACAATGCTTGTAATATTACAGTAATATGCTAGAAGACTCAGAATGACACAAATGATTTTAGAAGATGTGATACAAAATTCTCCTTCTGTTACCGACGTGACGAAATTCTCCGGAGTAGACCTTCCATTTTGCAAAGAACTTCATCAAAACATCGATACTCAGAAAAGATGTGTCTTCTTATTTCATAACTATTCCATGCTTTTCCATCAATTTCCTCCAGGAGAGACACACTCCCATCCACTAATTTGGAATCTTTTCACAAACATGGGAATTTTGTATCACATCTTCTAAAATCATTGGTGTCTTCCACTTTCTGCCTCTCGAGGAGGCAAATCAGCCCTCCCCCGCCAGCGCAGGCTTGGCGGTGGTTGGGGCTCGCATTCTAATACAGGCCACCATTTGCTAAGGAAATCTTGGCATGCTGTGTGAAAGTAGGATTGCTGGATACCTGACAAGATTTTCTCCATTATAAAGTGATCCCACACTCTGGCATACTATTGATCAATTAGTGGAGGTCCTCCATCTTTCCATTTGCATGCTATCGTTATTTTAGCAGCCAATAGGACTGCAAGAAGATCAAATCAGTCAATCCTAAAAGAAATCAACCCTGACTGTTCCCTGGAAGGCCAGATAATGAAACTGAAGCTCAAATACTTTGGCCACCAAATGAGAAGGGAGCACTCACTGGAGAAGACCCTGATGCTGGGAAAGATTGAAGGTCAAAGAAGACGGAGATGGCAAAGGATGAGATGGTTAGACAGTGTCATAGATGCAATGAACATTAAATTGAGCCAACTTCAGAGGATTGCGGAAGACAGGAAGGCATGGCGGGATCTGGTCCATGGGGTCGCGAAGAGTCGGACTCGACTGTGCGACTGAACAACAACAGGAGTAAAGAAATCAGTGCTTTCCTAGAAGGTAGTATGTTAACATCTTACCAGTAATCCAACAAAATTACCTCTGTTTTTTCTCATATTGATATGCCGGTAAGCGACTTTAATTGGTTCAGCACTTGTTTCCAAAAATTCCTTACTGCAGCACATTCTCACCAGCAGTGTATATAGGTACCCTGCTCTCCACAGTTTTCCCAACAATAGGAAGAGGAACTTTTGTGTATATGATGGAGTTGTGTGGGGATTAAATACCATCTTTTATGTTGTTGTTGCAGGATATTAACGGCCTTCGTGAAACGCATCTGGGAAGACCAGTGAGTTTAAGCAAAGCGCATTCAACCTCAGGCATGGTGTAGCATCTTTCCGATTTGCAGACATAAAGCCTAACAACTATTTTTACATGTGACACTTAAATGCACTTTAAGGATTGCCCCCAGTTCACCCTCAAAATCAGCCATTTTCTTCAGAGAAAATAATCGTTGCTGTCTGAAGATCAGTTGTCATTCCAAGAGATTTCCAGGCCCCATCTTGAAGTTGGCAACCCTAATTGTACTTGCTGCTACTTGTTTCACATGTGGATGTATTAATGTAAGATAAACATGGAAAGGAACTGATCATGAGTTTGAATCAAACCAATTTAAACTTTCTATATAGACACGATGTAAACCAGAATAAGAGCAGTGCAAATGGAACTAATGAGTTTAAAGCAATTTGTCTCTATCTTCCCTTCCTCATAGAACTGACAGCTCTGAAAATCAAAAGTTCTGGTACTTGGGGGAAATTTGAGGTCGTGTCCTCCGGGTTAAAGGCCTTAAATGTATTAAATGGAGAAAAGTGAGGCTGAAGATGAATGGTTTGAGGACAGTTCATGGGAGTCTAGCTGTTTTTGACAGGCAGTGTTTTCTGTTTCCAAGATGGAACCTTGAGGGGGGGACTGCAAATTTGGGGTGGGGGGGATGTCTGTGCTGCTGTGTTATCTGCACAGCAAGTCTCATACCTGTCTCCTGCAAGGGTCAGTACATGGGTACTTTATGCAGACCTCCTACCCACTTAGTGGTCTGTCTGATACAATGGAATGTCAAAATCTGGACTTGTTTCATTGTCTGGCTTTGGCAGTTTGCCTGGCAAGAGGGTCATTAGCCAGCTGCTGTTACGTAAACTGCCAGAGAAGCTGAGCCCCTGTCTGAAGGGAGACCAGGAGCTTATGGTTGCTGATGTCTGCTGCTGCTCTTTTCTCCACTGTAACATGAAGCTTGGGGGTGTGGTGGGGTACTGACACAGTCAATGGGTGCATTCAGATGCGGCGTTTCAGCCGGCATAAACTGCTGGCTGGAACCGGTGCAGTTTATGCCGGCTGAAACGCGATCACACTCACCTCCATTTTGCGGATCCCATCGCTGTATGCCCGCTCACACGCTGCGGGCGTCGGCTTTTTTTTTTTAACTCAGTTTGAGCATGCGCATAGGCAGCCATTCACAGAATGGCGATCTTTGCGCATGCTCAAAACACCCCATATTACATTTAAACTTTAAAGGTATGGACTTACCTTTAAAGTTTAAAGACCAAACTGGCCTCCCTGAAGTCCCGGACTCCTCCAAAACGCTACACTAAGGGCTTTTTTTTTTTAAACAAACGCTCAGGGCAAAGCTTCGCCCAAGCGCACATCGCTTAGTTAAAAAAAAATGGCGGGGGAAAATCGGAAGCCTCAGGCTTACGAACGGAAGTGGCTAGACACCGGTGAAGAGCGATCAGACGGTGGGGTTAAGCGAATGCAACCCTTGCACTCAGGATACCACCACTTGGGGACCTAGTGGCAGAGTGCAATGGTTTAAAGGGCTTTACAATGGTTAGGGAGGGAAGAGAGATGTTCGCCGTCTGAACGCCGGTAAGTACAACAATTGCAACCATCACAGATTCCGTTGTAAAGCCCCCGTCTGAACGCACCCAATGTGAGTGATATTAATTTAAAATTCCAGTGTATACTCAGACCTTATGGTGAGATGGAGGAGCAAGCAGTTTGGAACCAAGACTCAGGAACTGTGACCCTCTTCTGCCTGCTTCACCTTTAGTAGAGCTAGATGGGTCCCAACTCTCTCCAGGCAGAGTGGATTTTGAAGTTACATCATACTGGCACGTACTCATTTTCTCATTTTTCAATGCTTCCCCTCCACTTCCACGTGCTACTTCACACATGACTTTGAGAGAGATTTTAAAAAACTGTGGGTCATATTATCAGTGTTGGCAGCAAGCACTTTTGAAGATTAACTAGTTCAAGGACTCTGGTGGTAACTGTTACACCACAACCAATGCTCCCTCTAAGCTGTGGAGTCTTGTGAGCAAAAAGTCTACTTTGTGAGCTACTGGCATTAAAGTTGTGAACAAGAAATTTGGCTACTGTGCAAATTCGTTTGCTCTGGAGCCCTCCTTCCTGAGCTAAGACAAAAATGTGTGAGCTGGAGGCTAAAAAACTGTGAGCTAGCTCACATTAACTCAGCTTAGAGGGAACATTGACAACAAATATATTTTAAAACTTTGTAATGGGAATACTAGGGATATGAAAGGGGGAAAGTCTAGCCTAGAGTTAAATTTTAGGGATGCATGAATTTTGCCTGTTCATTTATGGAATTGTTTGGTGGGTTTATTTATTCTGCCCTTTGTTCCATCTGCCTTTCTTATGCTTGATAAGGGAAAACTTTATTTCTGGAACTGGTATTTTTGCATGGGCAGTTTGCTGCATTGAATCCATGGGAGTCAATGGTTTTGGAAGGGTGTAAATCTGTTAAGGGTTGAACGGTAAGTTGGTTCTATTTATCCACATTTTTTGTTTACATCACATTATTGATATGCACATGTGCTTGTGTACATTGATGAAATCCTCAACCCCCAGCATTGTTTTACAGCACTCATAAGAAGCTGCTGGAAGAAGAAGGCAGGGAAGATTTGCTTATACCTGCAGCTTTAGATGATGCTACGTAGGATCCAATTCAATGTTTCTTGGGGTCAATAAGCCTGGCATAAACAACATAAGAAAAGATGCTTGTAAAGCACATTAGTTGGCAGCACATTAATTGACAGCAGATGAACAATATTTAATACAACAAATACATGATAAATGTGCTTTATAAAATACTTTTATGCACAAACATGTGACTCAAACAATTCCTTGATTAGATATTGATAGTACAATTACTCTGAAAGCTTCAGGCACACTGACCACTATAAAAATGAAGAAGTGGTTTAAAACACAATATTGATGAAACTTTTAAGGGCCATAAATAGTTAGTTTTATCAGTACACTTAATATTGAATAAAGGGTTTCAAAATGCCAAGTAGTTGAGAGGTCAAAAAGCAGAATAATTGCCAGTTGTCATCTTGCAGCCATGCAGCTGCTACATATAAATGCAACCAAGTCATCTTGAGAAGTCACTATGAATGCATGGTGTCTTCATTCATTCATTGAGGTGTTTGTAATTCAGAATGAATCAATGGCTCTGTTAAAAAAACCCAAATAAATGTATATTCCATTAAGTTGAAAAGTTCTTTTACTTATAAAAGTTCTTTTACTTATAAAACCACTCTCCAAGAGCCCAGCTACCTGCCGCCAATATTATAATGGAGAATTGACTGTCTAGGCTCCTGTAAGTTAATAATGGTCTTTGTTGCTGGCCACAACAGGTGTCAATTTTTTTTCTACAAAGTGCTGCCTATCCTTGTAGGTGTACCAGATTATAATGTTCCATGAGTCTCTCGTCTGATTCAGTCTGAGCATCATGATTATGTCTACCCAGGCTTCTCCAGATTTCAAATAATGCTTCTGATACCATCACATATCTATTTTATTAGCATTTGGCTCAGGTAAGAAATTAACAGAGCAATAGGGGGTTGACTGACTCCTAGGTAAAGGTAAAGGTTTCCCTTGCTGAAAAGCCAGTCGAATCTGACTCTAGGGATGCGGTGCTCATCTCCGTTTCCAAGCCAAAGAGCCAGCGCTGTCCATGGTCGGCATGACTAGACGTCGAGGCGCACGGAATGCTGTTACCTTCCCTCCAAAGTGGTACCTATTTATCTACTTGCAATTTCTTGCTTTCAAACTGCTAGGTTGGCAGGAGCTGGGACCAGAGACAGGAGCTCACTCTGTCATGCGGCACTCGGGTCTCTGACTCCTACACTGGTGTAATTCAGAGGTATGCCAGAGTAAGGGCAGTTTATGCTGGTGCAGGGCACTAGCGGTACTCAGCACTGATTTCCACTGGCGCAGGAATAGCAACCGCATGCTGGTGGAGCAACAGCACAAACTCTGCCAGTGGCATAGATGTGGGTGCTCCAGGGGGCATAGCAGCAGTTAGGTGGCTTCTAAAGTGGGTGGGAGGGTAAAGCAAGGGGACAGGCTGCCACTCCCCCAGCCACAGAGTGCGCAGTCCTGATTGGCAGGTTGGCCAACTCACCTTGTGGAAGAAGGGGGGAGGCGTCCTGGGATGGCAAGTTTCCACGGGGTCAATGCCATGGGTGGTTGCTTTTGGAGTGGCCCTGGGGGAGGTGAGTGGCCTCGGTGGGCTGGCATGGCCCAATATGGAGTACTGGACATACTGTTGGAACAAAGCCATTGGCATAAAGTCCATCAACCACAGTGATGTTCAACTGGTAGCTGAAAGTGCTGCAAAACAGATATGGTTTAATTTCAGAAGGTAGAGCCCTACAGAGCCTTGCCATGGCTGGATCCCAGCCACCACGGGGATTATTTGGGTATGCAAGTAAGGGGTTGGAATGGCAAACAACAGCAGCAACTGGACAACATCAGCCGCCCACAGCACCAGCGATGGGAGCCGCTAGTGATATGCATGATGCCCTTTCAGATGGCCCTCCAGCAGCACATCGACCACGATGGTAAATGCTACTGCTGCCTGCTGGGAGCCAGGCTCCAGAAACACACTAGCATCCTGGGGCCCAGTGCCCACAGAGCTAGGAGCCTCTGTCCATCACTGAGTGAATGCAGGGTGCCTGCATGATGGAGGGATTGGTCATCTGCATGGATGTGCAGTCCCATCCATGAACCTCTGTTCTTCTTGCAAAAATGACAAATCTGTAGTCACTGTAGTACCTTTTCCTTTTCAGGGAATCCTAAGATATGTGAAAAACGGAATGTCTGGGAGGGCTGGGTCACCTCCTGGCAATAGCCATGGGGGCCTGACGGTCCCAGACGCACACAGCCCCCATGGCAGCAACCTCGCTGACCCCTCTGGATGCCTGAGGCCATCATGGCTTTGGCAGCTGAGCCAAGGGCATGCATCCGCAGATCGCACCAAGCATTGTACCCTGCCAGTTGTGCCCAGGAGGGCCACTGTGTTAGATCCGTTCTGGCAAGCAGACCACCCTGTCAATCCCACCAACACTCAAATGGAGGCATGTGTTGGGGGTTCTGGCCCTCATGGGGGTACCCCCAGCCCCATGGTGGGGTTCGGGCTTCATGGGCTGTCCACCAGCAGGTTCATCATTCCCCAGCCAGGCTGAGGGGAGGAAAGCCCCCCACCAGCTACTGGCATGGCTATTGGGATGCCTCTGCCAACTGATGTTCGGTGGGTCACCTTCAGAAAATATGGCAGCAGGGGATACCCTCAGTCACCTGGAGGGAATGGCACATAAGGCACCAGGGTGGTGTCCTCTTCTACATGCCTGCCCAGCCATGTCCACCATACTAACCCAGGAGCCATCCTTTGCCTTCTGGCCAGATGGCGAAGAGGCAATCGAGGCCAGAAGCTGCAAAGACCTGGGTGTCTTGGACAGTGCCTGGGAACTTGACCATGAGGTCTGTTAGGATGCCCTGGTGAACACAGGAGGCCTGAACATTCAGGCTGTAGAAGTGGTAGTGATTACGGTAGACCTGCATCTCCTCCTAGGCAGGGTGATGAGGGCTATGTGTGTGCAGTCCACAGCCCCACCACATTGGGAAAACCTCTGAATGATGTGAACCCTGCCCTGATGGGTGCAAGGTCGTCTCCTCGGTGCAGAAGGTGCACCAACATGCCATGCAGAAAGTGGCTATCCAAAGACTGCAACACCTTGAGCACCTCTGCAATAACCCCCTGGAAGGATCTGATGACCAGAAACCTCAGGGAGAGCAGGATTTTCTGTAAGACAGGGATGGCACAGGGAGCAAGAGCTTGGCCCTGGAGGGCTGGCCCAAGCTCCTCACACAGGGCTTGAATAGCAGCTCTGTCTAAGGAAAAACAATCAAGGCAGGTGCTGTCTAAAAGACAGATGGTGATAATGCAAGCCTGGTACTGGTGGGCACAGCACTTCCTCTGCCGTCACTGTGCCACCAAAAAGTAGAACTCTGGTAGCAAGTGAATGTGGCGCACTGTGAGCATGGAAGGACAGGAGGGGCATTATCCCACCTGTGCCTTGCCTGGCCCTGTGGAAAAAAGGGACAGTGATTACAAAGGTGGTGGGCAGCCAGAGCCACACTCATCTGTGTAGCTGCTGCTCTTCCCCCCCAGACGCAACCTACCCCCTCTGTGAGCAGCTCGTCCCCAGCCCTCAGCCACCTCCTGGTGGGTGATGGCCATGGTGTGAGCATGGGTGCAAGTCAAAGGGAGTCCAGAACAGACCGAGGTCAGGAGCCAAGAAGACAGTGCCAAGTTCAAAGCCAAGCCAGGGTCAGGAGCCAGAAACACAGAGCCAAATCCAAAATCACTAACCAGAAGCGTAGTCGAAAGCCAAGTCAGGGTCAGGAGCCAGGAATACAGAGCCAAGTCCAAAGCCAGGGGGTCCAAAGGTCTAAGTGCGAGAGCTGAGCCAAAGTGGATATAAGCAGCATGAAGCTGACTTGTTGTTTTTACGAAGAGTACTGCCCAGAGTGTGGAGTTAAATGCTACTACCAATTAGCCAGCTGCATGATCGCCCAGGCTCCTGTTAGAACTCTGGTCTAGCCAAATGTCTTCCCTGTAGCCTGGCGTCTCGTCACCTGGTTGCTAAGTTTTGCCACAGTCGCTCCCTTAAATGAGTCACACGTGGGAGTGAGTCAGGAGCAGTATTTTATATGGGCTGGCATGCCTACATTTGGTACCTCGTCACCTGGTTGCTAATCTTTGCCACAGTCGCTCCCTTAAACGAGTCACACGTGGAGGTGAGTCAGGAGCAGTATTTTAGCCTCTGGCTCACACATTTTTGTCTTAGCTCAGGCAGGATGGCTCCAGAGCAAACTAGTTGATGCAGTAGCCAAATCTCTCGCTCACAACTTTATTTATTTATTTTATTTATTTATTAAATTTTTATCCTGCCCTCCCGGCCAAGGCTGGCTCAGGGCAGCTTACAGATGGATAAAATTCCCATAATACAATCATAATAAAATCACATACATTAATAAATACAGCATTAAAATTCAAACAAGATAAAGTGCTAGCAACATTCCTCACATTCCAATTGACTCTTTGGCCTTCAGCGGCTATCTCAGATCATTGGCACGGGCTGTGTTTGAGGGACCTACGGGCCAGGGCTCCCCCAAAGTAGATATTAATTGATGGCGGTGTAGGTGTTAGTGGTGGCGGCTCCAAAAGCCTGGTGGAAGAGCTCCATTTTACAGGCCATGTGGAACTGTGAAAGGTCCCGCAGGGCCCTATTCTCTTCCAGGAGCTCATTGCAGCAGAGTGGAGCTGCCACCGAGAAAGCCATGGCCCTAGTTGCCACCAATCTGGCCTCCTTGAAGCTTGGGAGAGCCAGCCAGTTCTGGGTCCCTGATCGCAGTGTCCTTTGGGGTACATATGGGGAAACGCGGTCCCTTAGGTATGCAGGACCCTGGCCATAAAGGGCTTTAAAGGTCAAAACCAGCATCTTGAAGCAGACCCAGTATGCTATAGGCAGCCAGTGCAACGTCTTTAGCACAGGTTGGATGTGCTCCCAAATTGGGATTCCCTGGCCTCAGTGTATTGCACCAGCTGCAGCTTCCGGATTTGCAACAAAGGTAGCCCCATGTAGAGGGCATTACAGTAATCCAATCTCGAGGTGACCATCACATGGATCACTGTTGCGAGGTCAATGCGTTCATCAAAGGGAACCAGCTGCCTAATCAGCCGAAGATGGTAGAAGGCTGACTTGGCAGTAGCTGCTACCTGGGCCTCCATTATTAAGGAAACATCCAGGTGCACTCCCAAACTCCTAACCTCCAACGCTGGCATGAGTAGCGCCCCATCGCAGGTCGGGAGCAGGATCCCTACCCTTGGACCACTCCGAATCGGGCACAGGACCTCCATCTTTGTCGGATTCAATTTCATCCGGCTCAGCCTAAGCCAACCAGCCACGGCTTGTAGCGCCAGACCTACATCTTCTGGTTTGGATTCAGACTGGCCGTCCAACAACAGCTAGAGCTGGGTGTCATACGCATATTGGTGACACCCCAGCCCATGCCTCCAGGCAATCTGGGCAAGAGAGCACATATAGATGTTAAAAAGCATCGGGGACAGCACTGCCCCTTGGGGCACTCCACATTCCAGTGGGTGCCTTTGGGATAGCTGATCCCCCAGCACCACTCTTTGTCCCCAATCTTGGAGAAAGGAGACAAGCCACTGCAAGGCTAGTCCCTGAACTCCAATGTCGGTGAGGCAGTGGGTCAGTAGCTGATGGTTGACTGTATCGAACATGGCTGACAGATCTAACAACAACAGGACTGCCGATCCGCCCTGATCCAGGTGCCTCCGGAGGTCATCTATGAGGGCAACCAGTGTTGTCTCCGTCTTGTGGCCCAAGTGGAAGTCAGACTGGAATGGATCTAAAACGGAAGCGTCATCCAAAAAGTCCTGTAGCTGCATCGCTACTTCCCTCTCTATTATCTTGTCCAAATAGGGCAAGTTGGAAACTGGCCGATAGTTGGCCAATTCGGCTGGATCCATAGATGGCTTTTTCAAGAGAGGGCGCACCACTGCCTCCTTAAGTGCCTCAGGGAACAGCCCCTCAGAGAGCTCAGTAGCTCACAAAGTAGAATTTTTGCTCACAAGACCCCACAGCTTACAGGGAGCATTGGTCAGGAGGGCTTTCAGCTTGCAATTCTTTCCCCTTATCTGGGCCAGGTGTGAAGAATGCTGTTACAGGCAACTGCCAGCTATCCTCCTCTGCTGCTTCAGAGGGGCCAGTTGTGGTTCCTTCTTTCAGCTCTGTCAGCTCTCCTTCATCCACACCCATGACAATGGGGGGCAGGGCAGGGTGAGGGGATCGGCGTCTTCCCATGGTGGGACAGCCTGCTTCCAAATTCCCCTGTGTGTGGGTGCCATGGCAGCTGCAATATCTGGTGGTGGGGCTGGGCATCACCAGCCAAACTGGATCAAGGCACTGCTTAGGATTGTTGGTGGAGCATGCAAGCATTGCTCTTGCCACTGTTGGGAGCAGTTCTGTCATCTCCCACCACTGTGCCTTCTGACTCATGGCAGTGGAACTGTTGTCTGCCCTGGGACATGTCATCCTGATGGAGATGTCCACTCTGAAGCACTGGAATGATTCCTTCAGTCCTGCTCAGAAGTATGTCTAAGCCCTCATTGCCAAAGACGTTCCTTATGAGCAGGCAGTGGATGAAGGTCTGCTGGGAGCAGAGGCTATCATGAAGGCAGTGATACCCCTCCATGTTGGTGGGTGGCTGTGACATTGTTGTCCTGTGTGGTGAGTGTCATGGTCACCACTACCAGCTGGCCCCAGCTGTTGGGGGCCAGGTCCTGCCACCTGCTGCCTCCCACCACCCCTCTTCGTTGTCTTGACTGATGTCCCTCCAACCCTGCAGGCAACTCGCAGGGTGGGGTTGCTGCCATGGGTCCACCCTCCAAGATTCGCGAGGTGGGACCAGGATGCAGTAGCAGACAGAACAGCTGGGTACTGCCCCCCGCCCCCATGGGAGAGGACACCTCTGCCATCATCATGCCCCCATCTCCACACCTGGGATGCTCCTATGACACCTCCAGGACCTTTCACCAAGGTCCCCCCCCATGTCTAGTGAGGAAGAGATGGAGCTGAGTGCCAGAGAGGAGGATCAAGGCAGCCAGGCTCCCAGGCCAGGAGCTGTGGGGGGTAGGGTGCCTCTGGGAAGGTGGGGTGCAAGGGCTCAGTGGCCAACCTGGAGCCCCCATGGACTGACTGCTGTGTTTTTGCCCTGTGCCCAGGTCCCTATTCCCTGATGTTTGCTGCTGATGTCATGGACAAACTAAGCGCCTTGACCCCGAGAAGAAACATGGCAATGGCAGCCTCCATGGTCCTGCGGACGCTTGGCATCCTGGGATCCCCAGACCCAACATCTGAGGAGGAGGCAACACAGAGGGCAGAATCTTCGGATGGCAGCTCCCCTGTCCTGATGGAAAGAGGGCAGGGTCAGCAAGGGCGGGGCAGCTGCCCCAGGGCCGGGTGTCACAGATGCCGGTAGCCCAGAAGAGGGAGGGATCCTGACCCCTTGCCTATGGAAAGAGGGCAGGGTCAGCAGGGGCCGGGCAGCTGCCCCAGGGCTGGGTGTCACAGATGCCGATAGCCAAGAAGAGGGAGGGATCCTGACCCCTTGCCTCATCCCCAGGTCTGGGGCCCACATCTGGCTCAGTCCATCCCACCCATCCTTTCCCCCGTGTGGGCATCAATCGAGCGGGAGTGGCTAGAGAGCTGACACAAGTGCCAGGAAGCATTTTCCAGGGGGCAGCAATGGATGGAGGGGCTGGCAGTATCTGTAATGACAGCTGCCAGGCACCTGGAGGGGCTTCTTGCTTTAGCAAGGGACACAGGTGAGGGACAGGGGAGCATTGAAAGGCTGCTGGGGGACCTCTCTGAGTCTCCCCTGCCTCCCCAACCCTCCCCCTGCTGTACCTCCAGCAGGGTTGGCATGCAGGTTGGCACGAGGATGCCCTCGATGGCATGCTTGCCTGTCTGGCTGCCACAGTCAGTGGCAAGCAAGGGGCACCCTCACATCCACATTCTTGTCTGTCGTCACCCTCTGTGGCCCTGTGCGCTCTGTGTGTGGAGCAACACCATGAGGTGCCTGTGTTGCTCACAGGTGATGCCCCCTCCCCACTCACAGGTGGCCAGGGAGCTGGTCTCTTTAAGGTGGCATGTGGCAGAGGGGGAGCATTGCTGCTGTGCCCCGCCCCCTGCCAGTGATGGACACTTGGCTTGGTCTCCTCATCTCATGACTCCCATTGGACCTGCCTGCCCTATCATGCCACCCCCACCTTGCAGCAATGCCAGAATGGGACACTACAGCGGGATCACCATAGACACAGCAGCAGCAGCACCCGGCAACACTATTTGGGCTCCTTTTTCCCATTCACCTGCCACGTACCTATCCCCTTAGGAAGGCAACTAGCAGTACCACAGCTGCGCCACAGCCAGCCACCGCAGCACATATGCAACACAGGACTGCTGTGCCTGAATAATAAATAGAAATCTTTAGTCCATTAGTTTTATGCTTTATTGCGGAGCAGGTAATAAGTGTTCTTATGAAGCCTATATACAGTGCTATCATAAGCACAATTATACCCTTCTAAGTCCAAAGGAGTCCATGGGTTTAGAAGGGTGCAGCCCTCTTTAGGATATTGCACTGCTAGGTACTTATCCAAACCCTTCTCATTGCATTGCAATCTGAAAGCTTTAGTCTCTGTTCAGATAAAAGGAGATGGTTACAAACTGAAAGTAAGGTATTATCTCCAAAAGAGCTTTTCAGATACACTTTCCTCTGAAAACCAGCAATGTAACAATTGCTATACATGTACAAAACATAAAAGGGGCTTTTCACATAAAATAGTGCAACAATAAATAAATGCATACACATTTTTCTTAGTGATACAGCCATGAAGTATTATTTATTTTTTATGGAGGAACAAGTTTCTATTATTTATGTAATTGCTAAGATGTGTGCATATGCATGGGGGGGATAAGAATAAAAATATTCAGCGGATGGCTGAATTCATTTCTTAGCTCATACAACTACAATCATCATAGCTGAACGTGCTTCTAGTTGAACAAAAAGTATCCTGAAAGTACAAGGGTGGTCCCTTGTTTACGCAAACAGATGCTGATAAAATGACTGCTCAAATGATAATGGAATCTTCATAAGAACATAAGAGACGCCAATGTTGGATCACGCCAAAGGCCCATGCAGTCCAACACTCTGTGTCACACAGTGGCCAAAAATACCAGATGCCATCAGGAGGTCCACCAGTGGGGCCAGGACATTAGAAGCCCTCCCACTGTTGACCCCTCCCAAGCACCAAGAAGACAGAGCATCACTTGCCCCAGAGCCCCTATCTATACCTTGTGGCTAATAGCCATTGATGGACCTCTGTTTATCCAATTCCTTCTTGAAGCTGTCCATGCTTGTAGCCGCCGCCACTTCTTGTGGCAGTGAATTCCATGTGTTAATCACTCTTTCAGTGAAGAAGTACTTCCTTTTATTCGTTCTAACCATCTAGGAAGAACCCACGCTATGTGCAGGGGATAGCATTAGTATTGTAAAGCTATGACAGATGGCTTCTAGTTCTGCTCTCTGGGTGTCACAGCCAGTCCCTGATTCCTTGCTGTGTATGTAAATCTATAGAGTTTCCAGCCAATGGGAGTCTCTGGATATGTCAGAGACAGACAGAGACATAAGGGAGAGGCTGACTGGGAAAATGAACAGTAGCAGAACATTTCCTCAGATAAGAGCCAAACACCAATACAGCTAGGTAGACAGGGATCAAGTGACTATAGACAGGAAGGATTTGTTTAGGTATCCTGTGATAAGCAGGTTAGGTTATCTCAGAGAAATAACATGTTAGCAAGTTGTGTGAGGAGATTGAGGGGAAACTCCTGAGAGACATACTAACACTGTTTCAAGTGTCTGAGATTCTTGGGTTTGGTGAACTATTTTCAGTAAAATCCATCCATCTCTCCAACAGAAACAACCTGTCTTTTTCTGTAACCATCACTGTGTGATCCTGTACCCCATCTAAAGCAGAGTGTCAGATACCCTTAGCTGAAAATAGTTACTACAATACTTTCTCACCCACCCAACCACTCTTTATAAGCTTTTCTAAAGAAAAGACAATACATTTTTTCTTGTGTTGTTGAAAGAAGGTGTCAGTGTGGATAGCTCCAAGAAAGGGGAGTGGGTAAAGGAGTAAAAATTATCTCAGATACTTAGACTACCCCCAATCCTGTCTGTAATTTCAGCATGTTATTCAGCATGGTTGCTTTATTATTTAGCCTTATTGACTACTCACAAATATGGCAAAACCCAATCCACTTGATCGCTGCTACTTGGGGTATGATGAATGGGGGAAAACAGGGTCCAGCTGTAATAAATTAAATAAAAATCACAACACAGATTAACTGGTAATCTGTTGAGAGCTAGGAACAAACTAGCTTTGATAGCATTTATTAAATCTTTATCCTATCCTCTTTCAAGGGGCCCTGTTAGCCAAATTGCCTTAATTTATTAATAAATGTGGGGAACGTGAATATTAAATGGCAATGGCTTAAATAAGGGAGCAATAACCTGTGTATACCAGAGTCCAATTTATCCAGATCCCCAGAAACAGACGCAGAGGCTAGATCTTAAATAAAATGATTTCTTTTACTAACAATTTTCACACACTTACAATATAAAATAAAACATAACACACTCAAGCAATACAGAACTAAGAAAATAGATAGAAAAGTACAGTGACAGTTGCATTAGCAGTAAGGTATAATTGATTGGGGTGATACTTTACCTGTCTGATGCGACAAGGTGATCCTGCAGCAAAAATAGGGAAAATACTAGGGAAGGGGTCATGTGTTGACCAGTAGCACACGTGGTAGACTCCAGACAGTGGTACGAATGGAGTCAGCAATGTAGGGTGGGATTAGGTAGGTAGGAAAAGAGAGAGAGAACAATGGGCAGATGCTTTTCTTATATACCCTATGAGGGGCTTGGGGCGTGAGCCACCAAGACACGTAGTCCTCAGGAAGATGCTAGAAAATGCCAGTTCCTTAATGGGTCAAGAGAATGGACTTAAGTGTTGGGCAATTGATCTAATGTGTACTAATAGTGACACCTCTTAGACTGGATGGCATAAAACAAATGAAAAGAAAAGTCAGCCATTCCAGGTGCTTGGCCAGCCATTACAGTCAATGATCTGACGATCTACCGCTGCATTATCTTGATGGGTGGTGGGTGTGTTTGGCCGCCCTGTTAATCCCATCATGGCCAAGTTCTATTGTTTGACTTGAGGATGAGTACGTGCAGTCCTTGGTGAGGCTAGGAGAAGGGGGGGAGGGTGCTTGCATGCTGGAGAAGTTAATCTATGGAGTCCTTTTCAGGAACACTCAGGCTTCTTGGCATGGCTTCTTGGCATGGCTTCTTCATAGGGAACTGCTGCTGGCTGCTGCATGCTTCTGGTGCCATGGAAGTTGATTTGCTTCCTGCAGGGATGCAGGAGTGAAGGACATCGGGTATGTCCATGGGTCCACGTCTGGCGGGCACACTGATTCAGGGCAAGGCTTCCCTCAGCTGGGCACATGTCTACAGTCCAGGAGGTTGGCACCATCATCGGGTTACCGCACAGTCCAGTCTCTGGACTTATTGTACAGTCCATTTTATAGCTATATTCCATAGCCTTATAGATGCTGCATAAGGCTCTTGAAGGGCCACAGCCCCTCTTCCATTATGTCCTTATACCTACTCTCTCTGCCTAACAATGCTCACAGAGTAACTGGCTCAAAATTACCAAACTCTATGGCAGATTACCCAGGTTACCAGGTTACCCAGTCCTAGTTCAACACTCAAACATTACACCACAAGATAATGTTTTATCAGCCCACAGAACACGCACTTCCAAAGACACACTATATACATTGTTAATTAACTTCCACAAAACTGTTCAGATTAGATATTAAAAATGAGTGTGCATTACTGCATTATTTTAATTATCAGCATTTGTAGAATGTTCTGCATTTTAACTGCTTTGCAAATTATGTTATTAAATATTTAATATATACAACAGTAAAGGCACATGATTAAAAGAAAACTAGTAATAGCATTAAAAGCAACTTATGAACACACTGATTGGATTCTTATTTATGCAAAATACCTCAGCTAAGTAAACTAATTACTTGTCAGTATTTCCATTACAGAAACCAATAACCAGAGAAGTAAACCTTCCAAGCTTCATATTAAGTATGGGCATGCCTATAAAGCCAAGCTATAATAGGTTTAACTGTCATGGTTCTGCACTCCCTGTTACAACATTAACAACTGCAATTTTGTAAGGGTCTCAAAAAGTTAACTTCAGCACCTTACCGAACAATAATATGTTGGGGTTTTTGGGGAAACCAAGTATAACCTCACAGAATTAAAAAAACCAAAACCAAAACAACTTCACAGCTTCCTTCAATAAGAATTTAAACACTGATTCTCCAGACTCACTGCTCACATGTTCACAAATACATATGTTGACTTTGTCATTTCTTTTTTGTTTTCCTATGTTGCTGGTTTAAAAACCATTAATATTATACCTAGAAGTGATTCAGAAATTTGGTTAAGGATAGATGACAAGCACTAAAGTATGACTGATTTGTTTATTTGTTTATTTATTTTATGCCTAGCTCCATATTTCTTCACTTTTCCTATTTTTAAATGACCATTTTTGTATGTGTGCATTTAAATATCATGTATAACTTTAAAAGATCCAGTTAACCACCTGTGTATTAATGATTTTAACATTTTACAACTGAATACTTAAAATAACCTGGTTGAATGTATAAAGAAACAGGCTTAATTTTTTTTAAAAAAATTATTGGGTGTATTACTATATACAAAACAAGAACACATCAGTATCATACAACCTTGTGATAAGTAAGATATTGAACATATAATATGCATAGAAAGTCATACAAAAATACTTATCTACTCTATTGCATTACAGAAGTGGATCATAACACCAAATTTAAATCAACCAATTACCAAACACAGCATACAACCTTTTTAATGTCAGATTTTAAGCAAGTTCATATGAACCAGGGTTTTTTTTAGGAACCACATTATATTATGACTGGTTTTAATACACCTATGGAACCAGAACTCTTGTTTCTAAACTACTGGTCAGATATAGGTAAAGGTAAAGGTTTCCCTTGCTCAAAAGCCAGTCGAATCCTCCTCTAGGGTTGCGGTGCTCATCTCCGTTTCCAAGCTGAAGAACCAGCGCTGTCCAAAGACACTTCCATTGTCATGTGGCCAGCATGACTAAATACCAAGGCGCATGGAACGCTGTTACCTTCCCACCGAATCAGTACCTATATATCTACTTGCAATTTCTTGCTTTCAAACTGCTAGGTTGGCAGGAGCTGGAACCAGAGATGGGAGCTCACTACAGCACACTCAGGTCTCAAACTCCTGAACTCCTGACCTTCCAGCCGGCAGTTCAGCATCTTAACCACTTGAGCCACTGCAGCTCCTAGATATACCAAAATCTACTAAAGAATTAATAGCCACATTATTGATTGTAGCAAAAACAGCTATAGCTGCTAAATGGAGAGACAAGGCAGGGCCTTCAATAAATATGTGACATAAGATACGGAACGTATATATAATGGAAAAAATCACTGATCAAATAAAGTGATATGGATATGGATATGGTTATTTGGCTTCTTACAATGTGGTTCCTAAAGAAACAGACTTTTAAAAGACCAGGAGAGTATAAGTACTGCATGATTTGGAAGCTATCAGACTGATCTAATTTTCCTGTGCAAAAAAGTGAGTTGTGGTTGTCTTATTCCTTGACTTTCCTATCTCCCAGATTGTCATTGTTGTTTTATATTAAAAACCCTGCAAAAGCCTTTGGGGAGTGCCTATGGTTTGGTAGCAGAATAGTTACTTTTGATTACATAAAGGATGTCCCAAGTTCAGTCTGTCTCCAGTATCTTTTCCCTAAAGGCACTTGGTTTGCAAGGACTGCCTGTGACCCAGAAGAGCTGCTGCTGATCAGCAGGGCTTTTTTTGTACAAAAAGCCCAACAGGAACTCATTAGCATAATTGGCCACACCCAACAGCAGAAACATATTAGCATATTAGGCCACACCCCTGACAGCACAGCTCATTCGCCTATGAGGCCACACACCTGTGTTACCAGAAGTGTGCTCACCCAGCCACACCCACCTTCTGCTTCTTATTCTGTTTACCTTGTTTGTTGTCAAGACCCAGGGCTTTTTTTGTAGCAGGAACTCCTTTGCATGTTAGGCCACACACCCCTAATGTAGCCAATCCTAATGAGTTCCTGCTGTTGGGTGTGGCCTATTATGCTAATGAGTTCCTGCTGGG
>NW_015164735.1:56280-82284 GCF_001447785.1 Gekko japonicus
TTTTAAGCAAGTTCATATGAACCAGGGTTATTGTTAGGAACCACATTATATTATGACTGGTTTTAATACACCTATGGAACCAGAACTCTTGTTTCTAAACTACTGGTCAGATATAGGTAAAGGTAAAGGTTTCCCTTGCTCAAAAGCCAGTCGAATCCTACTCTAGGGTTGTGGTGCTCATCTCCGTTTCCAAGCTGAAGAACCAGCGCTGTCCAAAGACACTTCCATTGTCATGTGGCCAGCATGACTAAATACCAAGGCGCATGGAACGCTGTTACCTTCCCACCGAATCAGTACCTATATATCTACTTGCAATTTCTTGCTTTCAAACTGCTAGGTTGGCAGGAGCTGGAACCAGAGATGGGAGCTCACTACAGCACACTCAGGTCTCGAACTCCTGAACTCCTGACCTTCCAGCCGGCAGTTCAGCATCTTAACCACTTGAGCCACCGCAGCTCCTAGATATACCAAAATCTACTAAAGAATTAATAGCCACATTATTGATTGTAGCAAAAACAGCTATAGCTGCTAAATGGAGAGACAAGGCAGGGCCTTCAATAAATATGTGACATAAGATACGGAACGTATATATAATGGAAAAAATCACTGATCAAATAAAGTGATATGGATATGGATATGGTTATTTGGCTTCTTACAATGCGGTTCCTAAAGAAACAGGCTTTTAAAAGACGAGGAGAGTATAATAAGTACTGCATGATTTGGAAGCTATCAGACTGATCTAATTTTCCTATGCAAAAAAGTGAGTTGTGGTTGTCTTATTCCTTGACTTTCCTATCTCCCAGATTGTCGTTGTTGTTTTATATTAAAAACCCTGCAAAAGCCTATGGTTTGGTAGCAGAATAGTTACTTTTGATTACATAAAGGATGTCCCAGGTTCAGTCTGTCTCCAGTATCTTTTCCCTAAAGGCACTTGGTTTGCAAGGACTGCCTGTGACCCAGAAGAGCTGCTGCTGATCAGCAGGGCTTTTTTTGTACAAAAAGCCGAACAGGAACTCATTAGCATAATTGGCCACACCCAACAGCAGAAACATATTAGCATATTAGGCCACACCCCTGACAGCACAGCTCATTCGCCTATGAGGCCACACACCTGTGTTACCAGAAGTGTGCTCACCCAGCCACACCCACCTTCTGCTTCTTATTCTGTTTACCTTGTTTGTTGTCAAGACCCAGGGCTTTTTTTGTAGCAGGAACTCCTTTGCATGTTAGGCCACACACCCCTAATGTAGCCAATCCTAATGAGTTCCTGCTGTTGGGTGTGGCCTATTATGCTAATGAATACCTGCTGGGTGTGGCCAACTCAGGAGCCAGCCGGAACTCCATTCCTGTGCGTTCCTGCCCAAAAATAGCCCTGCTGATCAGAATAAAAGGTACTAGCCTGACTCTTTGTAAAACAGCTTCATATTTTCAGACTTTTAAAATTTGAACATAAGCTAAACACTCTTCATGTTCAAATTGCCCTTGGAGGTTTGAATATTTCACACACAGTTTGCATTAACCATTGGTATACAGAGGTATGTGTTTCGAGTTCCAGACAACATTTATTCTTTATTTATTCACTTCATTTATAGCCTTCCTCCCTCGCTGAGTGTCAAGGCAGAGTGCAACATAGGGGTGGTTTGTACAATCTAACTACCAAAGTTCTTCATGCATGGTGGAACAGCAGGTTCATATCTGACTGTATAACACCCCATCCCCCAACCAAGCTTTTTCGGCAGGAAGCCTCAGTTGTGCCACGGAAGCGCTACGCTTCCCAGATGTGCTGGTGAGATCGCGACCGGAAACTCCACTTGTCTTCCGTATCTCTTGCGTGGCTAATGTTGCGTGTGACCGCAGCCATAAATACTCAGAAGTGCATAAAAGCCTCAGAAGCATAAAAAGCCCATTTCTATCCTGGTCACCTCAAACATGACAGTTCTGAAAGGAATCTAGTTGCCACTATATAGAAAGCAGGTAATGTATAAACCTGCTCAAGTGCTGTAGTAAAGATGGACAATATAATATTAGACTTTATGAAACAACAACAGCTATTAATATTTGTATTACTGCTCTTAGTAGCCGCTGTTAACAAGAAGCCAAGAAGAGTTAATTATTGTCATATGCATGCATTTTACTTTTAAAAGTTAATGTGATTTGTGCTGTCTCTGTTGTGCAGTAAGATAAATTGTTTAGCTGTCATAAAGGCAAATCCAGGAAAACCAATTAGACACATTGGGATTATTTCTACCCTGTTGTCATTCACAATGTATGAAAACAATGCACTGTATAATTTATCAACTGTAATGTAAGTACTTGGGAGGGGGTAATTGACTTCAGTGCAAACTTGAGACTCATTCTTAGACATTATGGTCTGATACAGTCATATACTCTAACAGAAAATGAGGTTCAGTCTGTGATGTGTTGCTGAGTGCCTTCTGGATGCTGCTGTGATGGGGCCTTCTTCATCTGTTTAGCCTAATAACCTGGGAATGAAGAAAAAATATCAACAGCTGATGTTTTATGAATGCTGTAACATGAACAAAGCTATAAAAGAACATAACTTTGTTGTTGTTGTTCAGTCGCAAAGTCGAATCCGACTCTTCGCGACCCCATGGACCAGATCATTCCGGTCTTCCGCCGTCCTCTGAAGTTTGTTCAACTTCATGTTCGTTGCATCTATGACACTATCTAACCATCTCATCCTTTGCCGTGCCCATCTTCTTTGACCTTCAATCTTTCCCAGCATCAGGGTCTTCTCCAGTGAGTGCTCCCTTCTCATTTGGTGGCCAAAGTATTTGAGCTTCAGTTTCATTATCTGGCCTTCCAGGGAACAGTCAGGGTTGATTTCTTTGAGGATTGACTGATTTGTTCTTCTTGCAGTCCAAGGGACTCTCAAGAGTCTCCTCCAGCACCATAGTTCAAAAGAATCTATTCTTCGGCGCTCGGCCTTCCTTATAGTCCAACTCTCACAGCCATACATGACTACTGGGAATACCATTGCTTTGACCATGCGGACTTTTGTTGGCAGGGTGATGTCTCTACTTTTTATCATGCTGTTTAGGTTCGCCATCACTTTCCTCCCAAGGAAATCTTTTAATTTCATGGCTGCTGTCACAGTCTGCGGTGATCTGGGATCCCAGGAACGTGAAGTCTGTCACTACTTCCACGACTTCCCCTTCTATTTGCCAAGGAGTGATGGGGCCGGATGCCATGATCTTAGTTTTTTTGATGTTGAGCTTCAAGCCCACTTTTGCGCTCTCCTCTTTTACCCTGAGCAAGAGGCTCTTTAGGTCCTCTTCACTTTCTGCCATTAGAGTGGTATCGTCTGCATATCTGAGGTTGTTGATCTTTTCCCCAGCAATCTTAATTCCCGCTTGTGATTCATCCAGGCCAGCATTTCGCATGATGTACTCTGCATATATATTAAATAAGCAAGGTGACAGTATACATCCTTGTCGTACTCCTTTTCCTATGCTAAACCAATCAGTTGTTCCATATCCGGTTCTAACTGTCGCTTCTTGGCCCTTATACAGGTTTCTCAAGAGACATGTGAGGTGGTCTGGTACTCCCATCTCTTTAAGGACCTGCCATAGTTTGTTGTGATCCACACAGTCAAAAGCTTTAGCATAGTCAATGAAGCAGAAGTAGATATTTTTCTGGTACTCTCTTGCTTTCTCCATAATCCAGCGAATGTTGGCAATTTGATCTCTAGTTCCTCTACCTCTTCGAAACCCAGCTTGTACTTCTGGTAGTTCTCTATCCACGTACTGTTGAAGCCTAGCTTGTAGGATCTTGAGCATGACCTTGCTAGCGTGTGATATGAGTGCAATTGTGCGATAGTTTGAACATTCCTTGGCATTGCCCTTCTTTGGGATTGGAATGTATACTGATCTTTTCCAATCCTGTGGCCACTGTTGCGTTTTCCAAATTTGCTGGCAAATGGAGTGCAGAACTTTAACAGCATCATCTTCTAAGACTTTGAATAGCTCAGCTGGAATACCATCACCTCCACTAGCTTTGTTGTTAGTAATGCTTTCTAAGGCCCATTTAACTTCACATTCCAGGATGTCTGGCTCGAGGTCAGTGATTATACCGTCGTGGTTGTCAAGGACATCGAGGTCTTTCTTGTATAGTTCTTCTGTGTATTCTTGCCATCTTTTCCTAATCTCTTCTGCTTCTGTTAGGTCCCTACCGTTTTTGTCCTTTATCATGGCCAGCTTGGCATGGAACGCTCCCTTGATTTCTCCAATTTTCTTGAAGAGATCTCTAGTCCTTCCCATTCTATTGTTTTCTTCTATTACTTTGCATTGTTCATTCAGGAAGGCCTCCTTATCTCTCCTTGCTGTTCTCTGGAAATCTGCTTTTACTTTTAGAGGTGTAGAAATGTTCATATTTATAAATACTTTGCATTAAAAAAGAGCCCCAGTTCAAGAGCTCCTCAGCATTATCTAGTAGTGTGTGTGTGTGTGTCCTAAGTGCTGTCAAGTCACTTCTGACCTGGGTGACCTGATGAATTAATTATCTCCAAAATGTCCTATTGTTAACAGCCTTGTTCATGTCTTGCAAACTGAGGGCCGTGACTTCCTTTATAGAGTCAATCCGTCTCATGCTCATTCTTTTCTTCCTGCCTTCAACTTTTCCTAGCATTATTGTCTTTTCCAGTGACTCTTGCCCTGGGGGCCCATGGCCTATTGAGGAGAGAATGTGTGGAAGAAAACACAACACAACAAATCAATTTGTGGAATAAAAAATAGCCACAGCTTTATTGGAAACAAACCAAGGAGCATTGGCGCAGCCTGGGGATGGATCCAGCATCAGACAACCTGACTGTTGCTCGATGGAAACCCATCCCCCCAGCCTGCCTGCTGGGGGGGGGGGAGGACCAAAGAGTGACAATGTTTGTGGAGACCACATGGGTGCTAGCCTTTGTGTGGTTCCCTTACCACCTGGTGGTGCAAGCCAGATTAAGCTTCTGAGCTGGGCAAGCTGCTAATGAGCTGGGCAAGTTGCTAAAAGCTCCCCCCAAATGGAGGGGTTGGGCACACAGGCCCCACCCCCAATGGATCTATCCTGATGCCCAAATCACCGATGCTGTGACAAATACAAAATACAAAACAATAATGCAAAACATTGTGTAACAAGATACAGAGTGGGTGGGTGAGAGAGCTGGATATTAAGATCCACCCAAACAAGGCAAAGTGCTCTGCTGTGGCAGTTTACATGCCCTGAGAAGCCTGCCAAAAATGCCCACATTATCACCACTCCCAGCACATCCCCCACCCCTGGAGGTGATGACAATTGAATTGAATTTTTTTGAGGTGATGACAATGATGCAGATAGCTGGCCCGGGAATGCTGTTGGGCACCAGCCTCCAAACCAGCCAACCAGCTTGCACATGTGGCTGCCGGCAGCTGACAGACTTCTTTCTGCTTCTCTTCCGGCCTGGCACACAAAACTCATCACCCGGTAAGTTGGGTTCTCGTACTTCTCACAATGTGACCAAAGCATGATAGCCTCAGTTTAATCATTTTAGCTTCTAGGGAGAGTTCAGGCTTGATTTGATCCTGACCCCACTTATTTGCCTTTTTGGCAGTCCAAGGGATCTGTAAAATGTTCATCCATTGCCTTTCAAAGGAATCTCCTTTCTTCCTGTAAGCTTTCTTCATTGTCCAACTTTTGCACCCATACGTAGTAATTTGGGAATACTATGCTATGAGTTACCTTGATCTTGTTTGCCAGTGACACATCCTTAAGGACCATTTCTAGGTCCTTCATGGCTACCATCCCCACTCTCAAGCTCTTTCTGCTTTCTTGGTCAATCTCCCTTTTGGTTGATGATGCAGCCAAGGAATAGAAAATCTTGAACAATTTCATTTTCTTCGACATCAGCCTCAAGCTTCTTTAATTCCTTAGTGGCCATTACTTTTGTCTTCTTGACGCTCAGCTTTAATCCTCATTTGGCACTTTCTGCTTCAACATTTAGCAGGAGTTGTTTCAGATTATCACTGTAAGTAAGTAAATTTATTACAGTCATTGACCAGTACTGTTTTCTGCCAATGATGTGGTGTCCTGTACATATCTCAAACTGTTAATGTTCCTTCCACCAGTTTTCACTCTACCTTCATTGAAATCTAATCCAGCTTTCTTTATGATATGTTCAGCATATAGATTGAACAGACAGGAAGATAAAATCCATCCTTGTCTGACACATTTACTAATTGGAAACCATTTTGTCTCTTTATATTCTGTCCTAACAGAAACCTCTTGTACAGAGAATACGTTGTGCATCAAAACAATCAAGATGTTGTAGCAAACCCATTCCTTTTAAAACCACCCATAGCTTTTCATAGTTCATACAGGTGAAAGCTTTGCTGTAATCTATGAAACACAATCTGATTTTTTTTCTGATATTCTCTCATATGCTCCAGTAACCAATGTACATTTGCAATATGATCTCTAGCAACTCTTGTTTTGAATCCAGCTTAAACATCTGGCATTTCTCATTCCATATATGGTATTTATTTATTTATTTCTTCACATTTGTACCCCACCCTCCCCGCTGAGGCAGGCTCAGGGCAGCTTACACAATAAAAGCATAATAACAATAAATATCATAGACATTTAAAGCCATTAAAACAATGTTACATTAATATTAAAGTGCTAGCAGTTATATTATAATATCATATAGATGGCATTATCCAGTCTTTGTTGTAAGATTTTGAACGTCACTTTACTTGTGATGGTCTGATAGTTGCTATAGTCTTTGGCATCTCTTTTTTCAGAACTGGAATGTAGATTGAGCATTTCCAGTCTGTTAGATGTCTTTAAACATGCCTAGTGAAGTATCAGCATTTTGGAATGGGGACTCATAATGGTGAAATCAAGGATTTGCCCCCCCAATCCATTTATTTTTTTCGACTTGCTATATTTCGACTTTCGATCCATTATAAACTGAATTTGTAAATATACCAAACTGTGGCTCCAATTTGTAGTGAGCTTGCCATTGGTGGTCTCCTTCCCTTTCCTGAGCAACTATTAGCACCTGGGAGAGCTTCTGCCATCCCTTTCTGTTGTTCCCTCTTCCAGGTAAATAGATCTTTGCTAGAGGAGGGATGACCAGAGGCAGGGAGGGCTGACAGGTGAAGGCAGGTGTTCTGAAGGATGCGGCCCTAAGGTCTGGATGTTCTTGAGCATGCATTGCTGTTGAATTGCATGGGGATTATATTTTCCAGTGCTTCCTGTCTGAATTAACTCGATTGGGTAGTACAGGGAACTACAGTACCCCTGTATGCTACCAGGGGTTCCTGTAGATGCTGTGAGCCAGTCTGATTAGCATTGGTGTAGTAGTTAGCATTGGACTAGGAACTGGGAGAACTGAGTTCATCACCATTCATGAAGTCCATTGGGTCCCCTTGGGCCCATCACCTTCTATCAACCCAACCCAATTTAAAGGGCTGTTGTAAGGACAAAGGAGCTTGCATGCCTCCCTGAGCTCCTTGGAGCATGGTGGGATTAAAAAATGTATAGATAGTAATTCAGGTGTTGAAATGAGACCTGCAAGGCTTTTGCTGTTGTCAGCATGTTTTCCTGGGACAGGGAAAAACCAGTATGGCACCAGTATATTGAGCTTTCTCAGGCAATTAAAAACATAATTTTCTCCTGAGGGTTCAAAAGGCAATCTGCAGGGGAGGTCACCATCATAAACATCCATTGAATCATTATCTGTTACATCTTTTTCCACACCCAGAGAATGTTGGTTGTATTCACAGATTCATAAGTGGTTTTCCCTTTCCACCTTCATCAGATAAATATTTGTTTTCCACATTAAAAATATAACTGAAAGTTTTCTATAGCCACGGAGATCTCTGTTTTTGCCCACACTTTCCTCTAAGGCATCTACTAGGGTTGCCAGCTGCCTGGATAAAAAAAGTACCCAGTCCCTTTAACAGAACGTTAATAGGATGTTATTTACCAAGTTGTGTTATTTAACTCCATGCTGTAAAAAGCTTCAGCCTCCAATTTTCACACGTCAGTTACCTATTGAAAGTGCAGGGCCTACTGGCAAACCTAGCACCCACTGTGGTAAACATGGTTCTGGCCAGTATTTATATCAGTTGTTTTCATTGTCTTGCTTCATGTTCAATGTATAGTTTATCTTATATTGTATATTAACCAATATGTATCTATTTCTGAAATTAATTTTGATCCTGTCTTTTTAATACTATTTCAATAACTTTGTAATAATTTTTATTGAGGGGTCTTTCTATTATCTGTGTTAAATATAAAATTATGTTTTTATAGATCCCCCCTGATGAAACCGGCATGGCGAAACATGTAGGGACTTTGTATAATAAATCAGTCATCTATCACCTGGCATTTTTTCTTTTTGTTCTGTTGGCACATTGCTGGGTGCAGCCCAGTTTTTCTTCATTCTTTCTGGGGTCACCATAACTCAGTTGTGACTTGACTGCACATAGGTATGCCTGTTGGTTCCAGTTCAGGTTAAAAGCAATGTAGAGATTTTAGATTTTGTTTCAGTTCAGAAAAACTGCTCTGTTGGGTTGGGTTTGACTCCCTGATTAGATTGGGGCCACAGCATAATGGCATTTATGTATTTATTTGCAGCTTCTGGTTCCCACTTTTCTCTCCACAGGAATACAAAGCAGCTGCTCATATTCTGGGGTCTCAGGTTCCATTGTTGGTGCTTCTGCTTAAAGAATACCAGACAGCAGTACAAAGAAAGATATTGGATCAGACTCTGTCCCTCTTTACAAGTTACAGTGAATGCACATGCAGTCCATATACAGTGTACACTTGACTGTTCTTTTTATGCACATTGAATAATTATCATGTTACAATCAACACATATATAGCTTAATGTGTGATACAAACCACATATGTATCCAGGTATGTACTGGTCATTTGTTTCATTCATAAAGTGAAGGTGCATTGGTTCTTTCTGACAAACAGCTTTATACATGTACAGGCAGGATGTGTATGTGTCCACTCTGACATGTGAAAAGGGCAATTACCATACAGTAGACAATACTGAAAGAAATGGAGTGAAGATCTAGCTTTCTTTAAGTACGTTCATAAGTACGCAGACTTCTGAAAAACTTTACTGTTGTCTTTGGCAGTTTGCATAACCTTTATGAGAATGAATACAATACTTAAAAATCTTATTATCACAATTCCCACCAATACTTATCTGTTATAAGATGTTAACTGCCTGCAGGGGAAAACATTATTGAAATTTATTCAGAAGGAAAAAGACCTCGGGTAAGTAGACTGGAATTGTTAAATCCAGTTGCTTTGGGGCTTTAAGTTTCCTGATTTAAACTTACATTAGCATGTATAAAAACTTGATGCTATGAGGCAATGGTTCAATTAGTTGCCATAATAATCTTTTACATTATTACAGTAATCTTATTCTATAATCCTACTTAAGTATTTACTGTGAGGTCAGGGAAAGACTGCAGGATATGATGAAAAGAAGATCTGATTATTATGAAAGCAGTATTTAGCCTCTTGGGATAATTGTAAGAAGAAAGGTTAGTGCAAGGTCTTCACCTTTCCTGTCAGTATTTTATAATTGAGAGTTTCAGCCAAGTATGAAATCTGGTAGATTTCTGAGTTGAGGAAAACATAGATTTTCCCAAATATTGTGCTCGTATCAAACTATGATACCATACAGAGACTAAAACAACAACAACAAAATGATGATGATGATGATGATGATATCTGTAACCTTGTAACTGGAGATGTTAGGGGTTGAAGCTAGGAGCTTTGTGAACAAAGCATGTGCTCTTACCACTGAGCCATAGTCGCTACCAGAATATGCAATCTGAGGATAGACGCAAAGCATTTCACTCATTCGTTTGCTGTTGCTTAAAAGAGAGGGACAAGGACCAGTATGTCAGCTAGAAAGATCTCAGAAAAGCTGAGAAATGCCCTTGCTCAAGAACTCATTTCTGTTGGAGCACAGTATTGGTTGAGATAGATCCGTGATCTAATTTAGAAAATGTAGATAAAGAAGAAAATGTTCTTCTATTTTAGTGAATGGACTACAGAATTTGAACTCATTGGCAAATTATGTTAAAATTAAGATGCTCCATTACTGGCTAAAACTGGAAGTTCTTTATAAGAACACATTACAGAAGATGATGAAGAAGTTGTGGTTAAGTATCAAATTATCCGCATATGTAGCCGGAATGTCCAGTAATCAACAATGTTTGTTTTTCAGTAAACCAAACAAAGAATATCACTTGATGTCCTCTTTCCCATAATCTGTTGTAACCAGAAGACATTGCTCCTTGCATGCATGATCAACAATGACTCTAAAGCACTGTCTTCTGCTGCACATAAACATTCAGAATGCATTTTGTCCTTGTCTGGACTACAGTAGCTTTTTTGATAATATTCATAGCATTTGACGCCTTAAACACATAATTATTATTCCGCACAACAGTCAAAATGGCATATTATTATTATACCATCTCATTGAAGTTCCAGTACTTTCTATGAAGAAAATTACTAAGCAAAGTGAATTCACATTTGACAACAATGTTGCCAAAGGGAGATTTTTAGGGATGATTTGTGACACCTGAAAACACTGGTACTCTTGTTACTTAGGAGTCCTAGGAGTCCTAGGAGTTACTTAGGAGTCCTATTTTAATACATGCTAAGAGAAGTCATGGAAGTAGTGACACACTTCACGTTCCTGGGATCCCAGGTCACCGCAGACTGTGACTGCGGCCATGAAATTAAAAGATGCCAGCTACTTGGGAGGAAAGCGATGGTGAACCTAAACAGCATGATAAAAAGTAGAGACATCACCCTGCCAACAAAAGTCCGCATGGTCAAAGCAATGGTATTCCCAGTAGTCATGTATGGCTGTGAGAGTTGGACTATAAGGAAGGCTGAACACCGAAGAACAGATTCTTTTGAACTATGGTGCTGGAGAAGACTCTTGAGAGTCCCTTGGACTGCAAGAAGATCCAATCAGTCAATCCTAAAAGAAATCAACCCTGACTGTTCCCCGGAAGGCCAGATAATGAAACTGAAGCTCAAATACTTTGGCCACCAAATGAGAAGGGAGCACTCACTGGAGAAGACCCTGATGCTGGGAAAGATTGAAGGTCAAAGAAGACGGGGACGGCAAAGAATGAGATGGTTGGACAGTGTCATAGATGCAATGAGCATGAAGTTGAGCAAACTTCAGAGGACAGCGGAAGACAGGAGGGCCTGGCGGGATCTGGTCCATCGGGTCGCGAAGAGTCGGACTCGACTGTGCAACTGAACAACAAAGAGAAGACAGACTGGGCATGATTGAAAAGTAGCTGCTCCGAGAACTTCACAGCTAGCATAATTCAAAGGTAAACATACTGTGTTTGGCTGCCACACCCTGCATGTTTATCCCATTATCATTTTTTAGTGCAAAGGGGTAGCCATGTTAGTCTGCTATAGCAGAATAAAACCAAAGTTTAGAGACACCTTGAAGACTAACAACACATATTTCAACATGAGCTTTTGTGAGTCACTGCCTGACTTGACCACCAAGCTAGGCTGCTCTGGTAGAGGAGTTCCATTTTTCTGCTTTCGCACCTGTGCCACCAGAAATGTTTCCTCCCAAAGGCCAGATGTTTAAAGTGAATACATCACTTAGTTATCAGTGCAGAAGGAATCTCTTTATAGTTTTAAAAACTGATGCGAAGGGCTGCAATAAATTGCAATGAGGCTGTGTGAAACTGTGTATGCTGAATTGCTCTGGTTCAGAACAATTTGGCAGCCATCAACAAACTCTTAGAATTCAGAATGCTACACAGGGACAGACACTGAACCAGCAACTATGAGGGTTTTAAAACGTTATGTTTATGTTTGCAGTAGTGGGTTGACCAAAATGCATTTCTGCACACGTACAGAGAGGCATTGCTACAAGGACAGGTTCAAGCTGTTTAGATGCTGGCCGAACAGCCCATTAAAATGCAGTTTCCATAATCATGACATGTGAACATGACCTGAGGTGAGCCAGTGGGTTCTTGAGCATATCTAGTGAATAGCCGTGTGCTAGCAGCTGGAATGGAGATAGGTTTACTTTTTGTTTGTGCAGTATGTGAAAAGTCAATAAAATGTGAACAAAGAAGCCACCCAACTGCTACACAGAGTCAGAAACAAGCCTCTAGGGCTTCACTCTCAGTATTGCCTCTCTTGTTATATTGGACCAGCCTTTGGCCATTACCGAAAAAGTGTTGTCAGCTGGACACAGAGACATTTCCATATTAAGGTGGACATTTCAGAGAGAACTCAGGCAGGCTGTAGATGAAGGTATGACTGAAGCCACCTTAGACACCAGCTCTGGTCACCCTTCATTGGCTTATGGCCATTTGATAACTTTGCTCCTCACTGCCCATCAACCAACTTGGCTAGTGTTAACTCATTCCTTCTTGTCCCCTTTTCTCTCCCACGTTTCATGGAAGGATTCAACATAGCGTGATACAAACACACTCCTCCTCAATTCTGAAATGAGTTGCTTTCTAGAAAGATCTATGAGCTTTCCAAATAGGTTGGAAACAGTATGTTGAAAAACATTGTCCTCTGCAGTTTCTGGCATCTCCCACAAGTACTGAATAAATAATGATAAGCTGTCAAAATAAATGAGTCTGGCATTCACCAGAGTGGCAGTCAGGTTGCAAAGTGGTTGCAATAAATACAATGAGATCTAGAGGAGGTGTATTTGGGTTTATTCATCTGGAGAGTTAAACATAAATAGGATGTTTTTAACGAGTTGTCCTTTCAAATTCCTGACAGTTTGCCATTTCATCTGAAACGTAACTGCACCCATCCCATTTCAAAATGTTTTAAGAAGCAAGATAAACTTCTAATAGGAGTGGGTTGTTTTGGTGTGGCTGTACTGAGGCCAAAGAAAACCATAGCCAGGTCTTGTTGGGGAGGTAAATTTTTGTGCCTGCATATGTGACTGTGTGGTGGGGTGTGTTTTCTCCCCCTGACACAATTTGTATTCTGATTTTCATGTCATAAGAGTGGGCATGTTTCTCTGCTGTGTCAACACTGGGCTAGGCTGAAGTATTTTCTGCAAAACAACAACAACACCACAACCACCAACAAAATGGTTCCAGGTGAAATTGGGAGTGATTTGAGGTGTGAAATGCTCCCCCCAAACGATTCAGAACTACTGCTTGGCTCCACATGCACAAGGGGCAGGGTCATTGTTTCTGAAATCAGTTCTCCTATAACAGACATCCTATACCCCTCATGTCATTTTCACGGGTCCCCTGTTTCTCTAGAGTAGCATTTGGGGGGGGGGGTATTTGAGGCTGCCATGTTGTGGGGAAGCTGCACTCCACAGATAAAAGTCCTTTCACTTCACAGAATCCTTCTGGTTCATCCAGGCTTAGGCTTTTAGTTCTTCTGTAGGTTTTTGTAGCCAAAATGATCTTTTCCTCCTTACCAGTTGGTTTTTTGCACTTCTTCTATTCTGTAGGTTTTTGTAGCCAAAATGATCTACTTCTCTTCCTCCTTGCCAGTTGGTTTTTTGCACTTCTTCTGTACTGTAGCACACAGCAAGGAAGAAAAGCTAGCATTGCCTAGGTATGCATTATCGTCTCACACAGAGTGTTGCGGCATGAGTCTGCAAAGCAGAAGAAAGGGGGAGGAAGAGAGCAAACTTTACTAAGGCCCCGGTCACACGGGCCGGATATCGTGGGGGGAAGGGGTGGCTAATTGCCCCGGCAGTTTGATCCGCGATTACATGATCAGATGCGCCAGCGGCACACCATGGGTCCTTCCCTTGGCGCCGGCAGGTAAACAAGGGACCAGAGGGGAATGCCGCGGGCCGGCACAATCACACCACGGGAGTCTGGAGGCAGCCTGTGGCAAACCTTTACTAGTACTTTGGAGGTACTAGTTTTTTAATGTGCCTTTTCGGCAGTAAGCCACGGGTGCGCTCCACTTCCCAGATGTTGGGGTGTGATCACGGCCGGATAATCCGCCCACCCTCCGTGCCTCTCCCGCAGCAATTTTGCCGTGTGACCGGGGCCTACGTTCCCCTGGCAGTGTTGGAGAGGAGCCATGGCTCAGTGGTAGAGCATTTGCCTGGTATGCAGAAGATTCCAGGTTTAATCCCTGGCCTCTCCAGTTAAAAGGATCAGGTAGTAGGTGATGTGAAAGATTTCTTCTTGAGTCCCCGTAGAGCCACTGCCAGTCGGAGTATACAGTCCTGACCTTGATGGACCACTGATCTGATTCAATATAAGGCAGCTTCATGTGTCCGTATGATGCTTGCCTAGCTCCCAGAGCAATGTTACTTAGCTTCAGTACAGCATTCAGTACAGAAAAGCATTCCTGGAGTACTTATTGTAAACTTCCCCATTTCAAATTTTATCCCATCACTAATTTTCAGTGCACAAAAATCATTACAGATACTTAAAAGAACATCTCATCTATCAAATGTAAACTCTATGCACATTTTTCAACCACCTTTAAAAAATGTAGCCTCTGAGAATAAAATTACTGTTGGAAGCACATACTGAAGAAGTATAATTTGGATCCTTTAATTTAGAATGAGAAATATGTGCAGCAGAAAACCTAAGCAACATCTCTATCGGGATTTATTAGTCTGTCACTGCTAATTGCAGAACGTTAGATTGTGAAGGGGATAAGCAGGAGTGACTGAGGGAAAAGGACCTGGAATGCTCAGAAAAAGCTGAAGATAAATGAATTGGGGTGGGTGGATAGAATCCCTTCTTCACTAGCTTAAGCACAAGCCAAGACTTGGCAACTCCTTTTAAAACTTTTATTTTCAAATGGGAAGCATTGAAAACTGACCCAATACTTAGTGAGGTTTTGACAGGTTTTTTTTTTTTTAACAATCATCAAAGTTTATTTAGAATATAATATACATAAAAAGAGAAGAAAAAGGTTATAAAGCAATAAGTTCTTGAAACATATACATTTTAAAGATTGTATCATTGAACATATTCAAAAGCATAGTTCATAATACAATAAAGAGGTTTTGACAGGTAGACTCACCTCTGGTATAGGATAGCAGATACATCCTGGCAACAGATACATCCTATCTGTTGGTACCCTCTCTAAAACATCTAATATTCATAAACAGTAGCAACCAAACAACCAGACTGTCACTCCAGAGACAATTCCGGTTTCATACAACAAATGGAGTAGTAGCTTGTGTAATCTGTGTAGTGTAGTGGTTAGAGAGCTGGGAGACCCAGGTTCAAATTCTTGATTGCCATGGAACTTACTGATTGACCTTGGCCCAGTCATTCTCTCTCAATTTAACTTACTTCACAGGTGTGTTGTGAGGGTAAAAAGAGGGAACATCCGCGTGTATTGCCCCAAACCCCTTGGAGGTATGGTGGCATAAAAATGAAACAATTTGTTGCATGGGAGAAGGGAATGAGATACTAAGGGGCTCAAAGTGGGGGCTCCAATAACAGGCCCCAAATGCCTTACTTTCTTCACAACTGTAGCAGGTTGCTGAAAGAGGAATTACTGGCGTATTCTTTGTTCCACTGCAGCAACATGACTGCAGATAGCCAGAAGGTGGTATTGCAGCTACCAAAGCAGAAGGAATTGGGTGACATGGGGAGATATCAGTGTGCTGACTCTCAGTTGGTTCGTTAGTTTGAGTGATATGTTGTTCTTGGACTATCCACCTCTGCCTAGAAACCAAGAGCCTAAACCAAGGAGTTTGATGTATTTTCTCCAAGTAACATCTCTGCTGTGAGAAAACTGCATTATGTATCCAGCTATAAGATGCATTTACTTAAGCATGAAGTGCACATTATAGTGACTGAAGGCCTGCAAAACTTGGCGCTCACTAAGCCAAGTGCAACTGACTAGTCCTGTTTAAACTCCTTTTGTCTTAATACTACTATGGAGGTAGCTTGCAATGGAATCCTAAGCAGAGTTAAACCTTTCTGAGTCAGGGACTTAGAATACTATAACTCTGGCTAGGGTTGTACTGAAAATCAGGAGATCTATCAAGCCCTGGCTGGGCTATAATAGGTTGCTGGTGTTCCTGTTCTGACCTCTTCAGTTTATGCATTTGTTTTCCACTTTATTTAGCCAAGTAAGACAACATAGAAGATGTCCTTTTTGACAGCATTTCACTCACTTTAACATAGTCAATTCAGATCTAGAATGTGACAGACAGCTTTTTATAAACAGTTAATTGTTTAGTTTTTTCCTTCCTGCCTTATACATATGCAAGTAATTGACACAGAAATTTGCAAGCAGATGAATTTATTCTTTCCACTTTATGTACTTCCTATTTCTGTATTAATGTGTATGTTCTTTGATGTATGTGTATATGTGTGTGTGTGTATTAAAAATCTCATTTTTCTCTCTCCTGGTGTAAAGAACAAGGAATTACCTTCTTTTTATTCCTTGTTTTAAAACTAAATGATAATTGACATCTCTGAAAAACTGCAGTATGCCAAGGCTACAGGCCTAGGAATTCTTGTATTACTATCTACTTTATAAACACCTCAGGTTTCTTTTCCCTAATGCTGTTATTTTCTTTTTGTGGCCTGTCCAGTGTTACAAAAGGTTAGTCTTTCATTCCATCCTGAATGAATAAAAACTGTTTAGATACAATAGTTACATTTTGTCTCTCTTGTCTTAAGATACATGGGTCAGAAGACTTCATCAACTGGTAACAAACTCTCTTCATGTGGGGAACAGCTCAGTAGTATAGCATCTGCCTAGCATGCAGAAGTTCCCATGTCCAGTCCCTGGCATCTCCAGTTTAAAGGACTGGGTAATAGGTGATATGAAAGACCTCAACTTGAGACCATGGAGAGCTGCTGCCAGTCTGTGTAGACAATAATCTGATGGTCTGATTCTGTATAACAAAGCTTCATGTGGTCAATGTGTATCTTAACAACTAGCTCCTCTGATATCAAAGATCACCTCAGGCCCTGGTCACATGGGCCGGATATCACAGGGGGGGGGCATGGCTAATTGTCCCGGCGCAGTTTGATCCACGATTACGCGATCAGACGTGCTGTGATGGGGCCTTCTTCATCTGTTTAGCCTAATAACCTGGGAATGAAGAAAAAATATCAACAGCTGATGTTTTATGAATGCTGTAACATGAACAAAGCTATAAAAGAACATAACTTTGTTGTTGTTGTTCAGTCGCAAAGTCGAATCCGACTCTTCGCGACCCCATGGACCAGATCATTCCGGTCTTCCGCCGTCCTCTGAAGTTTGTTCAACTTCATGTTCGTTGCATCTATGACACTATCTAACCATCTCATCCTTTGCCGTGCCCATCTTCTTTGACCGAAAAAAAAAAAAAAAAAACATCCAGTGATGAATGTCAGTGCTTCTGATGTGCATACACCACACAACACATGCTTGTGAGAAGACTGATTTCAGGCCCTCTCTGTTCGTCTCTCAATAGATAATAAATGCTCAGAGGTACCATCAGGGCCTTTAAAAAAAAAAAAAAAGGAGTGCCGGAACTCTCAAGAGGGAAATAAAGTTTTCAATCTGTATACTGAAAACTCATGAACTTACTTCATCAACTGGTAACAAACTCTCTTCATGTGGGGAACAGCTCAGTAGTATAGCATCTGCCTAGCATGCAGAAGTTCCCATATCCAGTCCCTGGCATCTCCAGTTTAAAGGACTGGGTAATAGGTGATATGAAAGACCTCAACTTGAGACCATGGAGAGCTGCTGCCAGTCTGTGTAGACAATAATCTGATGGTCTGATTCTGTATAACAAAGCTTCATGTGGTCAATGTGTATCTTAACAACTAGCTCCTCTGATATACTCCATTCCAGCATATTCCCCCAGAAAATAAGTCCTGGGTACCATTACCTCATGTTTGGCAGGGGAGAGCCTCATGTGCAGACTGTACGTGCATCTGAAACTGTCACAGTGCACTGAAAGGCATGCTAACAAGACAAAATGGAAATGATTGATAAATCCTTGAAGGAAAGATCTATTAAAATAGTTCTCTAGCATGGATAAAGAGGTCCCTTACTTAAAAAAAACACACTGTAGAACTATAGACCATCAGTTGGCTCTTAGCAGGGATTGTGGAGTATCATCTACACTATTTTTTTTTGGTATCAGACCCCTCTTACCCTTCCATCTTATTTTTCTCAACTGACTGTTCCCAGATATCAGTAGGTTTCCCCTCTGTTGTTCTGGTGGGTGGATTCTGTGAAGTACCTTATTTGGATAAATTATGTGCATCTGGGTCTGTGGTGATTGAAACACCAATATTTTCTTTGATAATATACTGACTGTCCCTTTGAGAGATCTGTGGATACAGCCGGTGATAGTTTCCAATGTTTTCTTTGTTTCTTTGTCTTCCCTGCTAGCTGATACTGATCCTGGTATAACTTTGACTCTGGCTGTGGCTAAAATTCTGGCAGCAGTGGCTTCTATGCAAGAATGAAAATAGAGGTTGGTGTTTGTAAGATTAGTTATGTCCAAGACTACTGGGTCATTAGATTCTTAAAGAAAGATAAGTCTCTACTATAGAAATATTCCCATCATCTTTTCCTGACTAAGATGGGTGAGTATGGTTCACCAGCACCAGGCAGTGTAGGAAAAACCATATTATCTAGATAGGAAAAACTAGATTATCTAGATTTAAGAACATAAGAACATAAGAGACACCAATGTTGGATCACGCCAAAGGCCCATGCAGTCCAACACTCTGTGTCACACAGTGGCCAGAAATACCAGTGCCATCAGGAGGTCCACCAGTGGAGCCAGGACATTAGAAGCCCTCCCACTGTTGACCCCCCCCCCCAAGCACCAAGAAGACAGAGCATCACTTGCCCCAGAACCCCTATCTATACCTTGTGGCTAATAGCCACTGATGGACCTCTGCTCCATATGCTTATCTAATTCCCTTTTGAAGCCGTCCATGCTTGTAGCCGCCACCACTTCCTGTGGTAGTGAATTCCATGTGTTAATCACTCTTTGGGTGAAGAAGTACTTCCTTTTATCTGTTCTAACCCGACCACTCAGCAATTTCATGGAGTGCCCACAAGTTCTTGTACTGTGAGAAAGGGAGAAAAGTACTTCTATCTCTACCTGCTCTTTCCCATGCATAATCTTATAAACCTCGATCATGTCACCCCTCAGTCGTTGTTTCTCCAAGCTAAAGAGCCCTAAGCGCTTTAACCTTTCCTCATAGGGAAAGTGTTCCAACCCTTTTATCATTCGAGTTGCCCTTTTCTGCACTTTTTCCAAAGCTATAATATCCTTTTTGAGGTGTGGTGACCAGAACTGCACACATTATTCCAAATGAGGTCTCACCATTGATTTATATAGGGGCATTATGATAATCCATCTGACTTCTAGATGCAGTTCAGGATGGAGACGACCTTGGTTTCACAGGTTGATGTGTTGGGAAGATTCTATTCTCTCTCAATGCTTCTATCAGCCAAAGCATACTGCTGGACATCCTGTTTGTGTTGAGGGACACTGGTTTCCTGTGATCCTACTTCTATCTAGCTGGTCAGTTAGTTCTAGAAGATGGTGCTCTTCTTCATAGGGATTACATTGTTAGAAACTTTATGGTCCCAGGTTTCCTCCAATGCTTTCCAGTATCTACGTAAAATGCCATCAGGATGCTGATGACAACCCACTATCTATTCCTCCTTTCCCTCTGTATAAGGTGCAGTGGTCTCCTCTGTGGATGCCTGCCTGGGATAGCCTATCTGCTGCCTTCAAATTGTGTACCTTTGTTCTACTTATTTTAAGCTTGTATAGTTGTAAGTAAAGCAACTGTACAGACACCTGAAGATGCTGATGCTCTCTCATTCAAAGGAAACTAAACCTGACAGCCAGTGTTTCCTTTAAGCTGAGTTAGTGTGAGCTAGCTCATGGTTTTTTAGCCTCTGGCTCACACATTTTTGTCTTAGCTCAGGAAGGAGGGCTCCAGAGCAAACTAATTTGTGCAGTAGCCAAATCGCTTGCTCACAACTTTAATGCCAGGAGCTCACAAAGTAGAATTTTTGCTCACAAAATGCCACAGCTTAGAGGGAGCATTGCTGACAGCTCCTCATCTAGAGCCAATATGGCATAGTGGTTAAGAGCTGCAGAATCTAATCTGGAGAACTGGGTTTGACTCCCCACTCCTCCACATGAAGCCAGCTGGGTGACCTTGGGTCAGTCACAGTTCTCTCAGACCTACTTACCTTACAGGGTGTCTGTTGTGGGAAGGGAAGGCAATTGTAAACCACTCAGAGACTCCTTCAGGTAGTGAAGAGTGGGGTATAAAAGCCAACTTTTCTTCTATTTAGCATGCCAGGTTTTTTTTGGATTATACAGTTGCTGTTTCCCTTACTAAAACAGATTCCATACATCTTTCTCCCAGTGGACTTGTACACTTGTTACAACTTGCTAAGGAGCTGGAAAAACAGCAGAAAACTTGCCAAGTTAGCATGTGTTTATTACACGTTTTTCACACTGTTGGCAAAACAAAAGTAAAGAAACTACAGCCTGCCAGCTAGTAAGAAATATCTTTAAGCATAGTTGCTTTCTCTGAGCAATTAAATTAGCTTTCTGCCTACCAGGCTGAGAAGATATGCCTTTAGTAATTACAATAGAGGATTCTGACCACTCTGTGGAATAGCAGAAGATTAAGGAAAACATTAACAGACTTGTAGGGACTGTCAGCTAGATTGCTCTGTCCCATTGTTAAGATTTTTCTTTGTGAACCTACATGATCTCCTGCAATTTTTCCTGTTGGTCAGAGCAGAGCAGTGGTGCACAAGGTGAACCTCCACCCAACATGATTCTGGACATGCTACATGGTTGGGTTCATTGGGCCCCGGTCAAACTTGAGGTTTTGGGCCGGGAGGGGGACGGATCGGGGGCGCAGCAAACGGGCACGATCCCATAGCAACATCTGTGAAGTGTGGCGCGCCCGTTCCCGATCCAGCCCTTCCACCCAAAACTTCGCATCAAAAATAAACCACCTACCTAGGTGGTTCTTCCAGAAAGGGCGCATCAAGGCCGGCGGTGGGATCGCCGGCATGTCCTTCCACTGGCGCATCCCTGGCTCCTGGCCGAACTATGCATGCTCAGACATGCGCAGTTCGGCAGCCTCCCCCTCCCGACTGTCACTTCCTCCCTGGCATCTGATTGTGCCGGGGAGCAACAGCGCCGCGGTTCAGGGGATCTGTGGGATCCCGCCACGGCGTCTCTATTTTGGTGCGGTTTTTAAAAGCTGCACTTTGCCCGTTTTTTTTCCTGCTGTGTGGCAGGGACCTTGGTTTCACAGAGGGGGATCTCCCACTGGCAGGCCCCACCTCCACGCCTCTGATCAGCTGGCTGGCGGGGGGGGACTTATCCTGAAAAGGAAAGCGATCCATCTGACATGCCCACGTGACCCAGAAGTGACATAATCTGGGATGTTGGGGTGACACTCCGATATTTGGGGGAAAACTCTATGGTAGAAGCCAAATTTACCGCAGTTTTTGCCCAAATAGCAGAGCGTTGCCCTGAAGTCCCAGACATGATAACATCACTTCTGGGTCATGTGGGCAGTGATGTAAACCTTATTGAGTACTGACACTGAAGTTAATGGCCGCCAGATGCATTGGATCAACAAGCATCTGGCTGATTACCATTGGAAACAAGATACCAGACTACTTGGACTTTTGGTCTGTTCCACAGGGTGCTTATGTTCATACAAATGAGATTCTTTGAAGAGAACCAACAACCCAAAGTTTTAATAGGTACAATGCAACACAATACAGCAACCTCTGGCACGAACCAAAGGGCAAGAGCTAAAGGGTTCTTTACCTGTGGCTCTTAGCCTAGGGACTCTTAGACTAGGGGCTCTGTAAGAAGCGCAGGAAGAGCCAGAAAGCTAAGGTCCTAGTCTCCCTGTGTCCCCAGTAAAATAAGTAGACTTCTACAAGAAGAACCACATAAATACAAAGGATTTTAAAGGGGGGATTTTATTTTTTTAATTGTTATTGTTGTTGTTGTTGTTGTTGTTAATAAGCCAGAATGTCAGCAGGGGGTTGGGGGCCATCCAGTGTTTTGCATGGAGTGTCACATGTGTGACTATCTGCCCACTGGATAGAAGTCTTGGGTGTGTGCTCGGTGCAAGGAGCTCCTGGTTCTCAGGGAATGAATTTGCTCCCTTGAGGCCAAGGGGGCTGACCTGGATAAGCAGAGACAGTCAGTTAGGCGCACGGAGAAAACTCTCGGGGACTTTTAGATATGTCCCACTCTGGATCTGACAACCTAGCAAAAGTAACCCATACACCATTCACCTCCAGACTAGACTACTGTAATTTGCTCTATGCAGAGCCACCCTTGAGACTGATCCAGAAACTCCAACTGGTCCAGAAGGCGGCAGCATGGGTCCTTACAGGAACCTCACAAACAGCACATATTCAACCTGTGCTGTTTTAGCTGGTGGAGTACCAGGTCAGGTTCAAGGTTCTGGTATTAACCTTTAAGGTGCTAAACAGACTGGGACCCACATATCTTCAGGACCTCCTCTTCTGGTATACCACCACAGTGTGTTCCGCAGATAAGAACTTTCTGGTGATCCCCAGCCTGAGAGACACCAGAGCCGGGGTCCAACCTGGTGGAACTCTGTGCCGAACAACATCCGTGCCCTGTGGGTCTTAATGCAGTTCCGCAGGGCCTGTAAGTCACAGATGTTCCATCAGGTGTTTGGTTGAGGACAGCAACGGTTTTGACCTGTTATGGCACTCCTGTTTCTCCCCCCCCCCAAGCAGGACAGTGGCACAATCTGAAGTTGCTCAGTGCCATCTAATTAGGGCAAATGTTGTATTTTCATTGTTTTAACTATGAATGTAATTTATGATTGTGTTTTTGTTGTTGTACATGACCCTGAGCCTTGTTTTATGGGGGTGGGTGGTCTAGAAATTCATCATCATCATCATCTGTCCATTGTATATTATAACATTACTGGCTGCTCCTTGATGCTCCTGAGATTGGGCTCCCTTTGTGCCACCCAGTCCTTGGCTGCATGTTGCGTTGGCCTTCCTTTGTGGCAGCACTTTCTCCTCCTCTTCTGGGAAAGCAGCCATTGCTGCTTGCTCACTGGGAAAGGAGGATAAGCAAATGCAGATGGCTGTTAGGAGCAGGTGCTACTGCCCAGAAGGAGGGAGGAGGTCAGGGCTGCTCTTTTGCCAGCCTCCCCATTCTTGCTGTGAGCAGCGGCTGTGGTTTCTGCTCGCAGCCATGATCACTAGCTCATCAAGGGACTGAAGCTGTCAACCTCCAGGTGGGGTCTGGACCTCTCCCAGAATTACAATTGATCTCCAAACTGCAGAAGTCACTTTCCCTGGAGAAAATGGCTTCTTTGGAGGGTGGGTTTTATAGCATTATACTATGCTGAGAGCCCACCCCAGGCTCCACGCCCAACTTTTCCAGTAATTCCTCACTCCAGAGTTGGCAACTCTATCCCAGCCTTCTGCCACTGTTAATTCTGAAGGCCCCACCCCCTAGCACTGATTCATCACCATTCCTATCATGGAATAGTATAAGGGGTGGGGAGAGGGAGGGGGAAAGGAGTAAAATCAAAAGGAATAAGAAAAACAGATAGGATTAATAATGAAAGTTTAAAAAGAATGCTTTGAATAAAAAAAATAGACCACATAATTGCTAATCCTTGGAAGAATGGAGGTTGGAGGATTTAAAAAATACAGCTTCTTACAATGAACTTTGAAATCAATCTTTCTCACTGCCTAATGTGTTTTGCTAATGCATAACCTCTTGAGATTTAGATGGCTGCTTTCTTGCTTCTTCCCTGTTCTTAAGTCAGAGCATGGACGTGTGAGATCATCCATCCTAGAATTCATGCTAATTAAACCATCACCATTGACTCAGAAGCATTAATGAACAATGCCCCTTGACACAGGCCAGCTTCTGCTGCTTTTTCTCTTTCTGTTTTCAGCACCTACTCCTACAATTCTGTTTAGCATAACATTCTTACAGGGCTTTTTGGGTAGAAAAAGCCCAGCAGGAACTTATTAGCATAATAGGCCACACCCAACCATAGAAACTCATTAACATATTAGGCCACACACCCTGACCAGCAGCTCATTAGCATATTAGGCCACACCCCATGCTTTCCCTTGGCTTGCTCGCTTGTCCCGCAGCAACATGTATTTGTTAAAGGAGTTTTTAAGAAATTATTTTTCACTAAAGAAGTATCCTAATCAAAAGTGCTGGCTCAGCTGTATGCATCCTCTCATCTTTCATGTACGGTAAATTTATATTTGAGTAAGAACCAGAAGACTTGCAAAGTTCTACTGAAACTCCCTAAAGAGCTTACAGAGCTGCCAGGGAGGGGGATGATTATTCCCACTAGCACGTGGCCTAGGTGGCTCAGATTCTATTACCAGAGAAACTGGTCCAGAAGAGTCAGGAGTACCCAATGCAGGGCTGCTGAGGAGAGCAGGGCTGTTATCCATTCCTGGCAAGAAACCGTTCTAGGCAAGACTGCTGACGCACCAGAGGCACTTCTTCAGGTGTAAGATAGAATGGTGAGAGCTAGCATTGAGCCCTGGCATGATTTAATGTTCATTAGGATTCTGCAGGGTTCATTGGTGCTACTTGCTCTTTTCAGGAACTGAATCTGAATAACTGAGTCAAATTGAGGTAAAAAGAGATGAAGTTCGAGACCTACTGGGAATTAAAAATCCATATGTCTCCGGGTTCAGTATATATAACTTGTCACTATTGAAATTGGGAAAGGCAGTCACAAAAGAGCTAGAAAAGATCCTTAAATGTAAGGATGTTTCACTAGCTACCAGAATCAAGCTAAGTTGTACTGTAATATTCCCCATTACTATGTATGGGTATGAAAGTTGGGCAATGAAGAAAGACAAATAAGTGGGTTCTAGATCAAATCAAGTCTGACTTCTACCTAGAAACAAAAATGATCAAATTAAGGCTATTTTACTTTGGTCTAAGAGAAGACAAGACTCACTGGGAAAGAAGAATTCCAACTCAGTTATATCACACTAAAAATCATGCATGCTTGCTTGCTGAAGTATGTTTCTGAATGTCTATAGAGGATGAAACACTTCCTCTCTAGTTGCTTGCGTTCCATTTTTAATAACTGATTTTTGACAATTAGTTCTTTTACATAAGGAGTTATGTTTAAAAGCTTAAATAGCACATTTCCAAGAATCTATTCACGCTTACTTAACTGCTGGTGTAGCATAAATCATGTATCAGAAGCTAGACTGCTAATGCTTTGTTTATTTGAACAGACTAACAGTATAAATCCTATGCAGAATTACTCCAGTCTAAACTCATTGACTTCAATGGATTTAGACTAGAGTAATTCTACATAGGATTGCAGTATCGGTCTCATCTATCCAAATACTTGGCATATAAAGTTGCCCATATGCTTGAAATATATGTCTACCCTATGAATTATTTCAAGGAATGCAGTCACTAAATTAAAGTTAAAGAATACCTCAGGGAAACTTTTGTGATGCAGGCCTCAATGAATGTGACTGTTAGAATAATAATAATTATTATTGTATGGCATTGTGTGTTGTATAGCCAGGTGAGACTAAGATTGTCTGGCAGCCAGAAGTTCTAGCTCTTTTAGCATTATGCACAACTAGATGGTGAGCTAGACTTATTTTTTTAGGCAAGAGGCATTTCAGAAGTAGTTTGCTGTTGTCTGCCTCTGCATCATGGCCAGGCTCGTAGCTAATGCGGGGCCCAGAGGGCCCAGCCTCCTAGTGTTTTTTATGGGCCTCCTCCCTGCTGGGCTCCCTCCCCCCTACCGATCACCTTGCACTCACAGCAGATTGAGGGCAAGCAACAGGCTCTCTTGGAGCATGTCCCAAGCAGCCTCTGAAGGGCGGCGGGTGCCAGCGGGTGAGGACAGGGCCAAGGCGAACGGCAGCTCTTTAAACAGTGGTCAATCGCATTGGAACTTGGTAGACTGACGGCAGGCAGGCTCTCCTCTTGGA
>NW_015164735.1:83832-100012 GCF_001447785.1 Gekko japonicus
AGCCCTCCCACTGTTGACCCCCCCAAGCATCAAGAAGACAGAGCATCACTTGCCCCAGGGTCCCTATCTATACCTTGTGGCTAATAGCCACTGATGGACCTCTGCTCCATATGCTTATCTAATTCCCTTTTGAAGCTGTCCATGCTTGTAGCCGCCACCACTTCCTGTGGCAGTGAATTCCATGTGTTAATCACTCTTTGGGTGAAGAAGTACTTCCTTTTATCCGTTCTAACCCGACCGCTCAGCAATTTCATGGAGTGCCCACGGGTTCTTGTATTGTGAGAAAGGGAGAAAAGTACCTCTTTCTTTACCTGCTCTTTCCCATGCATAATCTTATAAACCTCGATCATGTCACCCCTCAGTCGTCTTTTCTCCAAGCTAAAGAGCCCTAAGTGCTTTAACCTTTCCTCATAGGGAAAGTGTTCCAACCCTTTTATCATTTGAGTTGCCCTTTTCTGCACTTTTTCCAAAGCTATAATATCCTTTTTAAGGTGTGGTGACCAGAATTGCACACAGTATTCCAAATGAGGTCTCACCATTGATTTATATAGGGGCATTATTATATTGGCTGATCTGTTTTCAATACCCTTCCTAATAATCCCCAGCATAGCATTGGCCTTTTTTATTGCAGTCACACACTGTCTCGACATTTTCAGTGAGTTATCTACTACAACTCCAAGATCTCTCTCTTGATCAGTCTCTGCCAGTTCAGACCCCATCAATGTGTATTTATATTTAGGATTTTTGGCTCCAATGTGCGTCACCTTGCACTTGGCCACACTGAACCCCATTTGCCATGTTGACGCCCACTCGCCCATCCTTGACAGATCCCTTTGTAGTGCCTCACAATCCTCACTGGTTTTCACCACCCTGAACAACTTCATGTCATCCGCAAATTTAGCCACTTCACTGCTTACTCCCAACTCCAAATCATTAATGAACAAGTTAAAGAGCATCAGACCAAGTATTGATCCCTGTGGTACCCCACTGCTCCACTGAGAAAATTGCCCATTTATACTCACTCTCTGTTCTCTATTATTTAGCCAGTTTTTGATCCACAAAAGGACTTGTCCTTTTATCCCATGATTTTTGAACTTACTTAGGAGCCTTTGATGAGGAACTTTAAGGTAAGGAACTGGAAGTTAAGGTAAACAATATCTATTGGGTCCCCCTTGTCCACATGTTTGTTCCTCACCTCCGTCCTCCTCCTCCAATGTCATCATCCCCAGCAGCCTGGCTTCCTCCTTGACTTCCTTACTTGGACACCGGTGTTTTTTTACAGGCGGTGCTGTTGTGCACCTCCCACCACTCCATCCAGTAATCCTCTGCAGCACCTATGCCACATTTCTCCCACATGCAGGACTCCAGATAAGAGGGTGAGATCGTCTGGAGGGGTGTACAAAAGACACAAAAGTTGTTGTTCTTGTGGAAGTTGCTATAGTTATTTGGGCTTGGAGGGTATGGGGCTTGGGCTCCTTTGGAATATATTACAGCAAAAGCAGAGTTGCAAAGAAAATGCGGAATGGATTTGTCAGAGGATTGTAAATATTGTAAATAAATTCTGTATATAGTTTACCACAGGACTGTCTTGTGTGGTGCTATACAGAGCTTACTCTGCAGTTGAGTTCTGGTGAGTGGCTGGTGAGTTGGAGTGGCTGAAACACTTCTGGTGGCTGACTACTACTGGCTAGAAGCAGACACGCTGTACTACACACAGCGCACAACAGGGTTATGGGCCCAGCCTAGCCCAGCGTGGAGTAGAACCTGCCCAGTGGAGACCCGGCCTGACGGAGACCACCTCAGCCTGACAGCCAGAACTGTTATCTGGACAAAGCCGGTGAGCCAAGCTGAGAGCGTGCGTGCAGCTGTGAACAAGGAGCGGTGGGTGAAGGTTGCAACATTCTTCCAGGAGTGGGGGGAGTGAGACCTGCCCGGGCAAGTCTTGGCAGCAGTGAGTCACACTGAGAGAGAGAGAGAGAGTGCTATCATTTTTCCAGCCTGAACATGTCGAGAGAGCCGGTGTGAATTATGGCTTTGGTACCGATAACCCAGGTAGTGGACAAACTTACTTCCACCAACTACGATACATGGGCATTTTGTATCCTAGTCCCCATTGTTGTCCTGGACTGAAGCTCAGGCGTGTGCGCTGGCCTCCGGTGGCGGTCAGCGGACACTACAGAAGTGCATACAGGTGATGCACAGTTGTGTCACTCATGAGGGTCATTTTATTGCATTTGTGGATCATTTTATATTTAGATTCTCTCCCAATGCCCCTAACCCTTTCCTTCTCCTAGTTCTCTAGTGACGGGTCAGAAGTGGCAGTAAGATCTCTCTTCTTGCTTATTTATTCTCTCCCTCTCTTTCCCCCTCCCCCTCCCTTTATCTCCCTTTGCAAAAAGTATGTCTCAAGTTCAATGTGACATGAGAAAGTACTTAGAACCCATTTTTCAGGATTCCTTGTAATTGTGTTGCTATTTTTGCACATGGAGGGAAGGAGAACAGGAGCTTGTGCTTCTGGTGACTCAGTACTAGATAAGATAGGGAGAAGATAAGGCAGAGGTGGGAAAGGTGGGAGGGCTTTTTGTGGTAGGAGAGAGCCAGTTTAGATTGGGTGAGTTTGCATCACATGCTCTCCCAGTTCAGACCCATCTCTGCTTGCAAATTTGGGGGGGGGGTATCAGTTACATTATCTTGGTCAAGGTTTCTCCCTAGTGGTTAGATTCACAGGACTATAAAATTGCTAAGTACATTGTTAGTTCTTAGATGGGGCAGTTTATTTTCTAAAATGGCCATTTCTCTGGAAGGCGGGTTTTGAAAGAACAGCTTCTTAGAGTGACCTCACATGGTCACTCCAGTCTGTGGATCTGCTCTTTTCCATTTGAGAGGGCTATTGGTATAAATACATTCCCACATATGATTTTGTTTTTAAACTGGTTTCAGATTGAGGATACTTTCCTTAGGACATGTCTGCATATTATTGCATTTTCTTCACCTATGTTGTTTTCTGTTTGAGCATAGGATTTGGATCCCTCACACACAAAAAGTTGTAAAGGCAGAATGTCTTACTGGTGTTGCCATCTTTTCGGATTGTAATGCATACTTTTTCTTTACTTAATCTACCTAAATTGGTTTTGTGCTCAGAGTCGCTGTGACTTTAGCTTCAGTCAACAGGCCAGCTTTGCTCTGAGGGAGGCCATGGATAGATGGGGGACTTTCTCTGGGTATTGGGACTGGAACTGGGAAACCTGCTGTGGAGGCAGAGGGAATCACAGAATGATTTGCAAAACCTGAATATTTGGCAGTTATTTTTAATTTTATTAAATGCCTATTCATAAAAATTACATGCAAGTGAATTCTATGCACTTACTCCCCGACTTGAGATAAGTCTGGCTGTCCTTGACCCGGGCCAGGGCTTTCTCGGCCCTGGCTTCCACCTGATGAAATGCTCTGCTGGAAGACATCCATGCCCTACAGGAGTTGTTACCTTTCCACAGGGCATGCAAGGCAGAGATGTTGCGCCAGGCCTTTGTTTGAGGACAGCGACTGGACATTCTTTGGCACTCTCATATAATTCCCCATCCTCCATAACCCCTCCCCCCAGGGAGGCTGGGGAGCAGGAATTCTTCCCGCCATCTTATATATTGTACATACGCTGTTTTTATCTATTGGTATTTATTGGTTTTTCTTAACTAAGTTTTGAATTGAGACTTGTATACTGTTTTGTTGTAAGCCACCATAAGCCCTACTTGTAGAGAAGGGCAGCCTAGTAAATCCAACCTAATAAATAAATAAATTCACAGGCATTGGAAGATGTATAAAAATTATATTAACAATCACAAACTTTTAGAATAGATTCAGGCGGGTAGTCATGTTGGTCTGAAGCAACAGAACAAAGTTTGAGTCCAGTGTTACCTTTAAGACCAACAAAGTTTAATTCTGGGTATAAGCTTTCGTGAGCATGCACAAAATACCCAGAATTCAACTGTGTTGGTCTTAAAGGTGCCACTGGACTCAGACTTTGTTCTTTAGAATAGAGGAGATAAAAAAATTAAGAGTATAATCTAATATTATATAATCTAATACTATAATATAATCTTTTCAAAGGATCATCTGCATGAAGGCAGGTCATTGAAGTAAAATGTTAAAATTATTTGATATTGTTATATGTGTTTAGTCCCCTGGAACCGTGCCTTGGACCTGCGCACAGAATGTGTCCCCTCGAAGGGGAGGGTTCGCTGAAGATGGGGCTGCATGAAGTGTGGGGGTGCGAACCTTATTTTGGGTTCAGGGGTCACTTCCTTATTCAAATCTGCTTTGAAATACAGGCATCGGGGAAGCCCTGTGAACTGAAGCTCGTGGCATCGGAACCGGTGTTTGGACCGGGCATCACTGCATGTCACCCTGCAGGGCACAGTCCCCAGAGCGTGGGGATGTATCATTTGGGGTGGTTCAAATATTTTTTTTGGGTGCAGCCTGGCCTCATTTTCTGCCTGTGTGCTTGTCTGGGGGCAACGCACTTTGGAGCAGCTGGCACCAGAACTGTGCTTTGGAGCAGGATACAGGATGTGTCCCCTCGAAGGGGAGAGTCCTGTGAATGTGGGGGTATATGATATGTGGTGGTCCAGACCTTATTTTGGGGTTCAGAGCTTTCCAACTCCCCTTAGTGTTTCTGAACGACTACACGAATAAGTAACGAATAAGGAATGAATAAGGAAGTGCGAATAAGGAACCAACTTCAGCCTCCTCATAAAGCAGCAGGAAACAATAAGAAGTCATTTCAGTAGTTACAAAAATGGTAGTCACAAAACAGTGTAACATCCTCAGTGATTGTATCCTTCATCCCATGGACCCCCTCTGCAAACTGTGGAGAAGGTAGGAGGAAACCTTCCCATTGTAGAAGGAATGAAAATCTCATCTGAAGACTGGGCTGGGAGAAGAAAAGAAATGTTTCAACAGTCAAGCGCACAAAGCAGTGGGGTAAGGCAATTTGTATTACAATCTCTTCCTTTTCAAACTTAGCAGCATCTCTAATTGTTGCTTTCTTATGCGTACAGGCAAGGAATACCTTATTCCAGCTCAGATGCCTCCCTGGAGTATGAATTCTCATCTTCTGTGAATAACCCTTGATTACTGCAGCACTGCAAGGCAGAGCTCAGTGCAATGACCATTCAGTGGAAACCATGCCAAGATCTTCAGCAGGCTTGAATCTGGACAGCTTCTACAAGTGACCATTTGTGTGGCCATCTTTTAAAAAAAACACTTGAGTTGCTTTGCTGCACAGTACTATTACATGCTGATCATTAGCACTGGTAATTATAATTGGCAAGTATAAATAATTTAGCAGAGCAATTAGATAAAGCGGTTGCTTCTGCACATCGTTCATAATGCATAAGAATGACATGTTTAATATTATTAGTATCTGTTATGGTCTGGTTCATATGCTGTGACTGAAGAGCTGATAGGCTCCATCTTTCTTATATCTGCTTCTAGGATTTGAGAGATTCAGGCTTTTGTGTAGCCTGTAACTGATGAGCTTGTCTCCAGACCCCACCTGTGGATACATAATGTCTTTCAGTGAATCACTAAAGTTCAGAATTAGAGTCCAGTGGCACCTTTAAGACCAACAAAGTTTATTGTTGGTCTTAAAGGTGTCACTGGACTCTAACTTGGTTCTGCTGCTTCAGACCAGCACCGCTGCCCACCTTGATCTATCACTAAGGTTCAGTTATGGCTAAGTAGCTTTATCTGAAAAGATATTCCATTGTTTTAAATGCAATGTAGAACCATTTCACACTTTACACAGAATGAGGCAGGGATGAGCAAATGTTCCCTATTCCGTTGTTCTTTAAATGTGTTTATTTTTTGCCAATGAACTAAGTTCTCTGCTGTTCACTGTTGGTTTTGTAGATTTGTTTGCATTGTGTACATATGTTGCACATTTTTATATGGAATGGACAAGGTGTTTCTACATGCAATATATATCATTTATAGCTATACTATACATACAATGTAGAATGTTTGTTTCTTGATCCATTAATGCTTTTGATAAATGTGTACATATTATGAGAAAAAAATCATTTTGCAGTACACTGATAGAGAAAAATGACAAAAATAAAGACTTAGAAGGATTTCCACACACAGAACATAATCTTTTTGCCTTCCTTCCCACTGCAGCCCAAAGTACCCCCCCCCCCAATGCTTCTCCCAGGGACACAGATAGCCAAGTTCAAATCCCCATGTGAAGGTGGGTTGCCAGGTCCAGGTTGGAAATGCCTGAAGATTTGGGGTGGAGCCTGGGGAGGACAGGGACCTCAGTGGATTACAATGCAATAGAGTCCACCCACCAAAGCGTCCATTTCCCCCCTAAGGAAACTAATCTCTGTAGTCTGGAGATGAGTTGTAATTCTAGTGACTCCCCAGGTCCCACCTAGAGGCTGGCATCCCTAGGTGTTACCCAAATCACTGTACTAGTGTCAGGGCCATAACATGCAAAGGCGTCCCCTTGGGAAGCTAGATGTATGGCTGGGTCATGTCGTGACTGAAGGACTAGAATCTTCCTGTTTGGTCATTTAAACACTGAGTAAATTGCTGGAATTGACCTGTTCCTTATTGTTTTAAAAAACTGGGTTGTTAGCTGAAATCCAATTATCTGGGAGGAGGCTCTCTGGGGGAAGTGGGCCTCAATTGAATCCTTCGAAGAAAGCAGTCCTAAGCAGGTCTACTCAGAACTCTGCTCTGGTTTATCCAATAGGGATTACTCCTAAAAAAGTGCTCTTTTTAGGTTTGCATTGTTAGATTGAGTTTTTGCATGACTGACAGAGGAGCTGCCTTGCACGCCTTTCCTCTTTTGGCATGACTCACTGCCCTAGGATTGACAGAAGGAGCCTGAATTAAACTAATATCACATGACTCACTGCCCTTTGATATTTGTTTAATTCAGGCTCCTTCTGTCAATCCTAGGCCCACACTGAGGTATACGCATATGAAAAAGTGTGGGTGGGTGAAATAAGCCAGACAAAAATGGGTGTCCCTGGGGGTTGAAGGCCTTGTGGGAACAAATGTTAGTATGTAACCTTGACCCAGTCATTCTCTTTCAGCTTTACACACCACACCAGATTGTTGTGAAGATAAAATGGATGAAATAAAATCATGTGCACCGCTGTTATCCTCTTGTTGGCATGCAAATGTACTAGATAGAACAGGAATTCAAATTCCTGCTCGGTCATGGAGCTTATTGGGTAGCCTTGGACCAGTTACTGTATCTCAGCCTATTCTGTCTCATGGGGTTGTTGTGTGGATAAAATGGAGGAAGAGACAATCATTCATACTGCCCTTTGGTCAGATGGTAGGGGGAAATGTCATAAAGACAAAATCACTGGTTCAATTTGTGTGAAGAGAGAGTGAACTGGGCCTGACCTGGATAGCCCAGGCAGGCCTGATCTCTTCAGCTCTTGGAAACTAAGCAGGGTTGACTCTGGCAAGTACTTGGATGGGAGACCTCCTTGAACTACCAGCAATTGGGAGGCAGGGGCAGGCTTTATTCAGCCACCTCTCTGAACATCCTCCAGGCCACCAGTAGGGGTCAGTCATCAGAGGTCGCCATGACTTCCAGGTGCACACACACACACATATGCACATATGAAAAATACAAATGAATACCCTCCCCCCCAAAAAAGAGAGAATGAAATGGGAATGTTTTGGTGGAAACAGCTGTACTGCTTCTGAAGTCTGTGTTTGTCGGAGGCTAGCATTTGCAGATGTCCCAATATACCAGCAACCAGAATGGAAGGAGGTCAAGGAACTGGCTCTGGATTTTAATGCCACAGATATTTGGACATGTACCAGAGCTGTTTACTGCCATTTAGTTAATCAGTATTTAGTGTTGCTGTTGGAGAAGCAGCAGCCTGTTAAGAGTTTAATTACTGTAAATATTGCTGAAAGAGTAGTTTATTCCACTTGTACCCTAGGGGGAGCTGTGGAGCAATCTCTAGTGTTTAGGGTTTATTGAATGTTTTGTCTTGCACTTCAGCCTACCCCCCCCCCCCCCGTTTTTTTTCATTTTTTTTCGTGCTTGAGCTCTGAAGGACTGCAGTCAGTTACTGTCTTTCTGAAAAATCCTGTTGCAGTAAATTTTTTGAAAGCAAAACTCCAAAGCATGGATTGGATTATTTTCTGAAATCTGCCAACATCTGCATCTTTTCTTGTCTTATTTCTCAAGTGCACACTCTCTAGTCTCTTTCTTGTGAGGGGTAAGTAGAGTTGCCAGGTTTGGGTTAGAAACTACCTGGAGACTTTGGGGGTGGATCCGGGAGAGGGTGGGGTTTGGGGAGAGGAGGGGCCTCAGCATGGTCCAATGCCATAGAGTCCCCCCTTCAAAGTAGCCATTTTCTCCAGGGGAGCTGATCTCTGTCAGCTGGAGATCAGTTGTAAAAGCGGGAGATCCCCAGGCCCCACCTGGAGGCTGGCAACCCTAGGGGGAAGAGAGAATTCATTCTGCATGTTCTCTCTGCCTGTCCAGTTATTGCATGCTCCTGTGTCTACAAATACAATTGTGTACTTTTTGTTATTTGTTTTTATCACTGTATTGTATATGAAGAGCAGATTGGTTTTCTATTGATTTAATAGATTCCACTCCCCAAATCCTACATGGAAACATGGTTGGTTTTAAAAAGGTAAACAAATTATCCACCGGGGAAATAAAACAAAACAAACAGACAAGTAAATTGAAAAGGAGGACATTTTGTGCCTGGATAAGAATCAGACAAAAGACTAACGTTCAATTAGAGGACATTTCTCAAAATGGTTGCCAAATCACACTGAATTTCTCTGAACCATCTGTGGTACATAATTTGTTCTTTGACAGAGAAATCTAGAAGGTCTTTAAACCAATTTTCGATTATAGTTGGGGTTTGGAGCTTCATACATTTTCATATAATTTCTCTTTGCTATTAGTAATGGTCCGGCAACCTAGAAGATTAAAAAATGCTGGAAGTACCCAGCTCCTTCTAGAATACAGTAATTAAGTGCAAACTCTAGTTTCAAAGGTCAGACTAAATTCATTTAATCAGTGACGACTTTCCAGAAAGATTCCACGCTAGGACAAGTCCAAAATATGTGGGGTACAGCCATATATTTGTTAATTAAATACCCAAGTCTCACTTTTCCTCTCCAAAGGCAGGGAGTACTGCCACCCACTTAGGAGCTACCATATCTCCAGCATTTTTCATGTTAGAAAAAGGCCTGCATCAGAAAAGATGTGCAGTGCTATGTAATGGTTAGAGTACTGGTCTAGGATCTGGGAGACTCCGGATCCCCATCCTGCCATGGAAACTTGATGGGTGATCTTGGGCCAGTCACTCTCTCAGCTTGACCTAACTCCGTCACCTGGAAACCGTCGCCTATAAACAGAAAGAACCCACCACAGAAAGAACAACATAAGAAGATCACTGCTACTTAGGTGCCTGGTAGGCACTCACCCCTTCCCTTGCACTGTGGCCCTAGTTAGGATGGTTTAAATGTCTCTGTAAACGGCTCCGAGCCCTCGGGAAGAAGCGGTATATAAGTTGAAAGTGTAAGTGTAAATGTAACTCACAAAGTGGCTGTAGTTGTTGTGATAACAAAATGAAAGAGGGGGAAATGTTGTAAACTGCCCTGGATCCCCATTGGGGAGAAAAGTGGGGTATCAATATCTAAATAAAAAAATAGAAGTTTTTGAAATATCAGAAAGTATGGAATACACATTTCCTCCTTCCAAAGCTGTTTTTCTTTTTCAAAATGACATAGGCATATTTGCACATCACATATACCTTCCTCTTTAATCCGTGTCCTTTCAATTTTATCTGCACAAATGTGGAAAAGTAAATATTGCTGTAATGTTAGCTTCATAGAGATTTAACCTGAATCTACCATTTCAATACTGTATCAAGACCAAAGGTGTTGCTTTTTCATGGGTTCCTCTCATGGTGTTCCCTTATATTCCGAAAAACCACAGCCATGTGGATTGTGCTAATTGCATGGGTCTTTCCCATATAATTGGTACCTAAATAGTTGGAAGCCTCTAAACATTACAGTGCCACTATAGGATGTGACATTTAATGGGCATCTTAACTCTGTGGTCCCCAGGAGAATCGACATCACAGCCTGCCATTAGGGTTGGCCCCGTGTGCTACCTAATCTTTGAAAACTCTGCATTTTCCCTCTGGTGTTGCAAGTTTAAAAGAATTAAAAATAGATGTGATATTCTTGGCAGAATGAAATTTCTTTTAAAAATATAGCTTTGAAGATTTGATTAAGTTTCATTCATCCTTATCTTGAAATGTCAGCCCTTATCTGCTGTTTCATCTTTCAATTTTCCAATTACTTTACAAAATGGTGTTGTTTCTTCTCTTTTTTCAAGTCTCAGACTCTCAGTGGTAATAGGAAAAACCTGGACATTGTGTTCCAGTACTATATTCTCTTAATGTGGCTATAGGATAACAATGGAATAAGAAAAATGAATACAAGAAAAAAAATGAATTAAATATAATCATGTAAAAATCATATCTGGATTTTCATTAAAAGGTAAAGGTTCCCTTGCTCGAAAGCCAGTCGAATCCGACTCTAGGGTTGCGGTGCTCATCTCCGTTTCAAAGCCGAAGAGCCAGCGCTGTCTGAAGATGTTTCCGTGGTCATGTGGCCAGCATGACTAAACACCAAGATGCACGGAACGCTGTTACCTTCCCATCGAAGTGGTACCTATTTATCTACTTGCAATGTCTTGCTTTCGAACTGCTAGGTTGGCAGGAGCTGGAACTAGAGATGGGAGCTCACTCCATCATGCGGCACTCGGGTCTCAAACTGCTGAACTACTGACTTTCCACAGCCTGCAGTTCAGTGTCTTAACCACTTGAGCCACCGTAGATTTTCATTACAGCATTACAAATGTTTAGAGCACTACAGCATTTTTTAAAAATAAGGTTTTTAATATACAAGACTTCCAGTGCTGCCCTTGACAAGCATCACTTATCCAAGGTAAAACTCCATTTCTGTCACTTTTTTGAGCAGCATCTGAGGGGATCCTGGGCCTTCTTTAGGTTTGCCATCCCCCCAGTCAGGCCAGGGAATCCCTGATTTTGGGGGGATCAATACACTTCCCGCCAGCTGGCTGATGAGGGAAGCCCCACCCCCAAACAGCAGCATCCCATGGGGACACCGCTGACACAATGATGTCACTGGTAGTGACATCATCACACTGGTGTCATTGCGCAGCTATGTTCTAGCATTCAAGGGGGGAAAATCTATGGTTACCATAGAGTTTTTGCCCCGAATACTAGAGCGTTGCTGCATGGCAGCCCTAGCATGATGATGCCACTATTGGTGACATCATCATGCTGTGCACACAAAGCATGCTAACAGAAAAGTCCCAGCAAGGAGCCAGGAGCCCCTCACCGCAAGTAAGGTGAGACCAGGCAACCCTAGCCTTCTTAGAAATGAGATGATCAGTCACTACCAGTGACCTATTAGGTTTATTCTACAGTGCAGTCTCCTTTCACGCAGGGTGGCAATGAAAACCGATGCTCTCTGTATACTGAGTCTGTGCTCCACAATCAGTCCTAGAACACGTGCACTACCATGGGATTTCCTGAGGATTTGGGGGTGGTGCCTGGGAACGGCAGAGTTTGGGGAGGGGCGGGTAAGCTCACAGATGATGTTATATCATAAAACCGTAACTCTCCAAGGCTGCCATTTTCTCCAGGGAAGTAGATATGTGTAATGAGGAAATCAGTAGTCGTTCTGGGAAACTGCCCTGAGCCCATTTCCCTGGGGTAGGGAGGGGCATAAATCTAATAAAAAATAAACCACAGCCTGCACTTGGAGGTTGGCAACCATACTGCCATGGCAGACAAACAATATGGGAACGATTCTCAATGAAGGCAGAAGGTTTTCGACCCATAGAGCACTTAATTGTACATTAAAGATGTACAAATATATCCTTGCTCACTTTCTTTTTGATTTTTGTGTGGTTGGTAGTGGGCCTTTTGGTTTTACCATTTTCACTCATTTCATTACTGGTATTCCCGGTCCATTTGTTTCATTTGTAGTATGCTCTTTAATACTATTTACACTTTACTTATATTTTATAGCCCACTTTTCTCCATGAATGGAATGAAAGCAGTTCACAACAAAGGTTAAAAACATTTGATTACAATAACAATAAATCCAGTCAATAAAACAGAGCCAGAACAGAAAGTCTTATTCGTCCTATTAGCCATCCTCAAGTGCTCTCAATTTGGCCTTACAATGCCATCTTAAAGTCTTCTTGTCATTTTCAAGAAAATTATTTCATGATATGAGGGCTACCACTGTAAAGGTCTGAGACAGTTGCCATGGTAGTTTGTAAGCATCTGTACAATGGGATGGCAAGGAGACATTGATGGGATTGCTGCATTTGACATGGAAGTTCAACAATCCACTGAATATGTGTGTGTCCCAGACTCTGTTTCGAAGCCAAAACCAGCACCTTTAGTTCAATCTGGAAACAAATTGGCAACCAGTGTAATCTCAAGGCAGGAATATTATGTGTAAAGTGGTAACTTCCTAGGGTTGCCAGCCCCCTGGCGGCAGCAGGGTATCCCCTTGCCCCCAGATCCTCTTTCCTGCCACTGCTCAGAGCATGTGTAGGGGGGGGGGAAATATAAGAAAATGACCATCAGGCCGACGGCATGATGTCACCTTGGGGAAAATCCAAAATGGCACCACACCTCTCTAGGAATTACCTGAAACTCTATGGTAAAACCATGGAGTTTTCCCCAGAAGTGATATTATTGCTGATGGCTGTCTCCCATGGCCTTCACCCCAATCTCCTGGCAACTCTACTACTTACAATCCAAATAACAATCAAGCAACTGTTGCCATTAAGCCATTTCAGATGGCACTATTAAAGACTTTTTTACTATCACTGCCTTACTGGACTGTGAAGAATGCGTGCCGGGACATAGCTTTGGTCCTAATGGACAGAGCTGTGGTCCTAAGTGAAGTGCCCAGTGCTGGACTATTGACTGTACACTGTGGCCAAGGGAAGCCTTATGTCACAGGCACATGCCAAACCAGATAAGCACCTGAGACTACAGAAGACTTCTGCCCGTGCGCCTCTGCATCAACACAAGGACAATGATGCAGATCAATAGCCCTGGACTCCATGTATACAGAGGCAGTAGCAGACCAGAGAGAGGAGCCACGTCCTGACAGAGGACCAGTGTCCCTGTACAGAAGCCATAAAGGAATCTCCTCTCCAACACACAGCACATTACTCTCCCTCCCCTCCTGAGTCATCCTCAAACAAAGACTGTCACCCAGCTAGAAACAAAAGAAGTGATTAAGCCTTCCTGCCACCGATCCAGATAGTGCCTTTGCCAAGTATCGGATTGTTAATGTGAAGCACCGGACCAGTGATGTGATTGGATCCCTCTACCCTCTCCTTTGTCTCACCCCTTTCCACAAGAGGTGTTACTCCCTGCCGCACATCAATCCTAAATTGCCCAACTGCCATTTTCTTTTGTCTCACACATCCAGAAATATTATTATTATTGTCTACAGTTCCTGGCAACCAGTGACCACCTGGCTATGGCCTTAGATCACAAATTGGGCTATTTAAGGTGAGTTCTCCTTGAGCTCTCTCCTCCCTACCTACCTTGTTGGTTTTATTCCTGTGCAGTTTGGAATCACCCCACATATGTCACTGGCTGTGCCCGTGCGCCTCTGCATCAACACAAGGACAATGATGCAGATCAATAGCCCTGGACTCCATGTATACAGAGGCAGTAGCAGACCAGAGAGAGGAGCCACGTCCTGACAGAGGACCAGTGTCCCTGTACAGAAGCCATAAAGGAATCTCCTCTCCAACACACAGCACATTCCTCTCCCTCCCCTCCTGAGTCATCCTCAAACAAAGACTGTCACCCAGCTAGAAACAAAAGAAGTGATTAAGCCTTCCTGCCACCGATCCAGATAGTGTCTTTGCCAAGTATCGGATTGTTAATGTGAAGCACCGGACCAGTGATGTGATTGGATCCCTCTACCCTCTCCTTTGTTTCACCCCTTTCCCCAAGAGGTGTTACTCCCTGCCGCACATCAATCCTAAATTGCCCAACTGTCATTTTCTTTTGTCTCACCCATCCAGAAATATTATTCTTATTGTCTACAGTTCCTGGCAACCAGTGACCACCTGGCTATGGCCTTAGGTCACAAATTTGGCCATTTAAGGTGAGTTCTCCTTGAGCTCTCTCTCCGTCTTCGCCCCTACCTACCTTGTAGGTTTTATTCCTGTGCAGTGTGGAATCACCCCACATATGTCACTGGCTGCCTCACAATCCATTCCCCCTTTTATTTTATTCCTTTTTCGCTGCAATGTCTACTCATCTCACCGGACAGGTAACGTTTCACCCACCAACAATAATACCTGCTAATGTGAATGTCACTATCTTTTCAACCATTTCCTAGTTCTGTATTGTGTGTGCTTGCTTATTATCATTGTATGCTTGAGAATTATTAAGTAAAAAGACCAATTATTTCAGCAACCTGGTCTCCTTGTCTATTCACGGCCTCTGGGAATTCTGACTCTGGTATACACAGGTTACATCCCTATATTTTATGCCTACTGCCCTTTAATATTCATAATTCCCCAAGCTTATTAATCATATAAGGCAATTTGGCTAACACTACAAGAGTTGGAGGCCAATAATTGTTCCTGAAATGTTTCCAGCAACAGCCCCACGGACAATACATTAAGAGACTGATCTCAATTTATTGAAGCAGGGATCAGCATGGCTAGTTCCTTAACACTTGTCAAGGAACAAACTCTAATAAAAAGTTTGTAAGTGATTTCCAGCACAGCCTCCAGCACAGATTTTAAAAACAGTTAATACAGTCAAACAGTGAACTTCCATAGAACACAGAACAATAACTAGAACCAATGAAGAACCAACCAAGCACTCAGATGTGCAACAGCACCACCCATTGGTAGCAAAGGTTATATACTCATTACACTGTCATAGCTGAGTTTAAGAAGGGAGATAACTTCTCTGCTGAATAAAATTGGAGAAAAGCACTTTTGGACAGTATAGCCACTTATCTCTAACAACAGGACTACCAGAACCCCTAAGCCTTTAACCAAATATGTCAAAGACGTATTCACCCCATCAGTGATGGACAGCACAATCCCTCCTAGGCTGTGATCACACAAGCTAAATAATCCACTTTCAATCCACTTTCAGTGAACTTTCCAACTGGATTTTACTGTGTGAACTGGCAAAATCCAGTTGGAAAGTGCACTGAAAGTGGATTATTTAGTATGTGTGACTGCAGCCCTAGAACAACTGCCTTGCCAGCCAACATAACCTTTGTTTTATCTCAGTTCAGTTTCGGCTTTCTTAGTTACTTGACCACATCAATCAGACCCCAGCCTAGAGCAGGGACAATGGCATCTGGAGGCTTATTCAAAAATATATTGATGACATTCATCTCCAAAGTGTCAGACAATCTTATTCAGTGGTTTTACATAAATACTAGAAAGCATGGGTGATAACAGAAGCATGTAAAACCCCACAACTTAAAACCCGTTACAGATTCAGTATCCCCAACCACAACATTATAGCGCAGTCTGACTGAAAATATTTTAAACACTCTAAGATACAAGAAGCAAAAGTAAAGGGTGACAGAAATATAACCAGAAGTCTAAATGCAATGTTTCAGTGACTGGCATGTAAAGACAAAGAGAGCTATTATAATAACCGGTGTAAAGAAACAGAAGAGAACAACAACAACAAAGGAACAAGAAGCCTGTTCCAGAAGTTCCGAGAAGTCAAAATGGAAATTTAAACCATGGCTAGGGATGCTGAAAGATCAAAGCAGAAATACATTACTTATGTTCTTTTTAATAGGATTACATGGGCAAGATTTAAAGGTACTTAATTTGGGCTGGATCATGTTTGTTAGCAGATGCACTGTAATATATTACCACAGTAATCCTTAGTAAATACAGATTTAGCTGAAGTGTTGTTTACACGCTGTTCCACTGCTGGCTCATGAGCTTTAGTCCTGTGTAAATACAGTGGTCACAGCTTTCCGTCTCTTCTGCCTGCCCAGCTTGGCCACTGCTATCAGTCCTCTGATACTGTGTGTATGTGTGCTTACATCCCTCTTT
>NW_015164735.1:100052-102774 GCF_001447785.1 Gekko japonicus
CCTAAGAAAGCTATTCTTTTGTAAGGGGTTCATTGCCTCAAACATAACGGAGGAGCAGAGGAATGCTGATGAGGGTGGAGGGCTTGGAGAATTCCCGGAGAGTTGGGGGGCAGACAGAGCCACCAGGTGGGGGGACTGGAAGACAAAATTGAGGAGGCCCAAGTCAGCTGTAGGGCCCTTGAAACCAGCAACATTCTGCATCCAGCCAAATGCTTTCCCAACTATTTTCTTTCCAACCTGGTTCTAAGGGCACAGGGAGTCTGAACACTCTATCGGTTATATTCACCTTTTCACAAGACTGAAACAAACTTGGGTAACAGATCTTGCATTGCAGCAAGCTAAAATTATCTTTTCCTCTCTTTTCCTTAATTTCTCTCCCTCTTTTTCACACTTTTCTCATTCATTTCTCTCTCCCTCCACCTAATTTTTCAGTGTCCCCCCCCCTTTATTTTCAAGTCCTTGTCAAAACTCCTTCTCATCTCTATCCTGCTTGGCAACTTAAAATGTACTTAGAATGTATTTAATAGCTGTATAGTAGCAAACATTTTTAAACTATGGTGCTGGAGAAGACTCTTGAGAGTCCCTTGGACTGCAAGAAGAACAAATCAGTCAATCCTAAAAGAAATCAACCCTGACTGTTCCCTGGAAGGCCGGATAATGAAACTGAAGCTCAAATACTTTGTCTAACCATCAAATGAGAAGGGAGCACTCACTGGAGAAGACCCTGATGCTGGGAAAGATTGAAGGTCAAAGAAGACGGGGACGGCAAAGGATGAGATGGTTAGACAGTGTCATAGATGCAATGAACATGAAATTGAGCAAACTTCAGAGGACGGCGGAAGACCGGAAGGCCTGGCGGGAGCTGGTCCATGGGGTCACGAAGAGTCGGACTCGACTGTGCGACTGAACAACAACAACAACATCAAGCAAACATTTGTTAATATTATGAACAGAAGAGGGGATTAATATTTCCCCGTGATCTAACAATATAGTAAAAGGATGCTTGCCCCTTTCTTCACCTTTTATATGCATGGAATGGAACATTAGTCTGTTTGTGTGTTTATACATGTGGAACAGAAGTTAAAACTCAGAGTTCAGCTTTGCTATATGACAAATGACACAATCTTTTCAATGTCATTAAAATGAGATTTATAAGGAATGTCATAGCCAGTCTTTCTCCCCAATTGGGACTCAAAGCTGTATTATTCTCCTGTCATCCATTTTATCCTCATAACAACCTTGTGAGGTTGTCCTGGCTAAGAGTACATCACCCAGTGCTAGCCAAATTGCCTTGAATTTGCAATTAATCTAGGGGAAGTTATGATTAGTAATTAGCAATAGGCAAATTAGGGTTCACACCAATTTATAAAGAAGTCCCACCTTTGCTGCAAGTACCAAAACAAACACAGAGACTATATTCAGTATAATATAATGTCTTTTTACTGAAGGACAGGCCTCGGTTCCTGCCAGAGCGCACCGGAGCACCGCTCTGCCAGTCAGGAGCCCAGGGGGCAGGCACATAAGCCCTTCCCCCTGCTCCCTCCAGCCATCAGTTGGGCAACCGTGTGTGTGGGGGGCTAAACGTAGTCTTTCTCCCCAATTGGGACTCAAAGCTGTATTATTATCCTGTCATCAATTTTATCCTCATAACAACCTTGTGAGGTGGTCCTGGCTAAGAGTACATCACCCAGTGTTAGCCAAATTGCCTTGAAATCGCAATTAATCTAGGGGAAGTTATGATTAATAATTAGCAAGAGGCAAATTAGGGTTCACACCAATTTATAAAGAAGTCCCACCTTTGCTGCAAGTACCAAAACAAACACAGAGACTGTATTCAGTATAATATAATGTCTTTTTACTGAAGGACAGGCCTCGGTTCCTGCCAGAGCGCACCGGAGCACCGCTCTGCCAGTCAGGAGCCCAGGGGGCAGGCACATAAGCCCTGCCCCCTGCTCCCGCCAGCCATCAGTCGGGCAACCGTGTGTGTGTGGGGAAACGTTCCCCCACCTCCCTGAGCCCAGTGGACTCGTAGGGGCAAATTCCACCTCTCGCGCGAGAGGTCATTCTGGCTCCCCCAGCTCTCCTTCGGGGCTCTTTAAAAAGTTATGGGCATCAACGCTGTTTCGGCGGCAGCTGCGACGCCCGTGAGGGGGCGGGCGGGGTGAAACATTCTCCTGCCTCCCTGAGCCCCGGGGGGGTGGCCTTGGACTCGTACGGGCAAATTCCACCTTTCGCGTGTGATGTCCAAGTGCCGGAGCGCTGGGCCTGAAAAACGGCCTGCAGAGCTGGCCCCCCACCCTCCCCTCCTTTTTCAGGCTCCGCGCTAGAACGCCAGGCCTGAAAAGGCTCCAAAATCGCAGGGTAGCTGCTGGAACCTCTCCCCAAGATACCAACCAAGTTTGAAGAACATAAGACCATGGGGTCCAATTCTACGGGCCCCCAAACAGGTTGCCCCAATCCCCTCCATTGTTCTCTATGGTGCGAAAAAACATTACTTTTTCCCCACCATAGAGAACAATGGAGGGGATGGGGGCAACCTGTTTGGGGGCCCGTAGAATTGGACCCCCTGGTTCAATGTTCCTGAAACATGGGGGGTATCTTGGGGAGAGGCTCCAGCAGCTACCCTGCGATTTTGGAGCCTCTCCCTCAAACCCCCTCCCCTTCAGCCCCCATAATATACCCTATGTTTTTGCCATTGACTTCAATGGCCCATAGGATATAA
>NW_015164735.1:103231-103364 GCF_001447785.1 Gekko japonicus
GCCCAAAATGCGACCCACAAACCCTGAGCTTGCTCTTCTGATTTGCGAGTCTGGCCTCCGCACTTCTTTAATGAGGCAGCCCTGAAGCTTGGGGCAGTGGGAGTTTCTTTGCACACAGCTTGTGCAGCTGGCT
>NW_015164735.1:104209-104335 GCF_001447785.1 Gekko japonicus
CTAGATGACCCTGGAGGTCCCTTCCCACTCTATGAGTCTATGATTCTATCATTCACCCAGGCTGGCTGTGGGCACGCCAGCATCTCTGTCAGGCAGAAGCGCCTGAAATCCTCCCCCTCCCTTTTT
>NW_015164735.1:104480-109018 GCF_001447785.1 Gekko japonicus
AGGGGAGGGGTGTTAGATCACTGCTAACAAAGACTCGAGAGTGATTTCAGCAAAGTGATTCAGCTTTAATGAAGTAACGAACAAGCACTCAAACGCATTCATAACCAGAACAGTTTAACATTGGGAGCTAGGCTCCTTTTAAACATTCCCGGGCTAACATAGCTACACCTATTTACAGATAACAACCAATAAGATTGTGTAGTTAAAAAACAATGAGAGTCTTTCCCTCTCTGTAGACTTTACAGTTTCTGATTGGTCGCTGTTAGAGGGCGACCAATGGCAATGCAGTTCAGTGGAGCCTTCATCCGGCTTAAGCTTTGCATGGGGAGTGAATGAGGCGATTCATGTAAGCGATTTCCAATACATTACAAGGGGGACTAAGGAGTGGTCAATATTGAGAGCTAGTAACTTGAGGGGGGGGGCAGGCTGAGCTGGCCACATCTCCCTGTGACACCTCCTGTTAGTCCGTCCCATAAAACATACTATTGGCTGGCTGGAAGAGGGGAAGGGGACTAAGGAGTGGTCAATATTGAGAGCTAGTAACTTGGTCTGGGGACTGGCACCTGGATGAAGAGTGATTGAATCATCCGGCTAGGGCTATTGTCTCTTGATGGCCCTAGATGGCTTGCTGATGGTTGAGTGATTAGTTGCTAAGAAACCATGAATAGAGTCTCTTTATTAGATTTGTAGGTAGCTGGAAGAGGGGGGAAAGGGGTTGCCTACATGTGCTGGACAAAGCTCCTAATGGTGTCTGGAGTTCTCTGTCTTCATGTTTTTCCATGGCATGGCACCTGAGGCTTTGTGCAGGCTTATGGAACTGCTTCATGTCACAGCAGGTGAGATGGCTGGTGACTCTGGACCATCACTGTAGCAGCAACGCTAAAGGAAGGTGTCCCTCTTTCAGGTGTGCAGTCTCAACAGGTATTCCCAGGTCTCCATGTTGTACAGTCCCTTTGCACAGTCCATACAGTTCATAAAAACACATTGATAGGCTTGCATAGCAACACCAGCAACCTTCCGTTGCAGACTGAGGATCTGAGTATTATAGGTGCATGACAGGTTGCTTAAAAGTGACCTTATTACATGTTGCCTATTGTGAAGATAACCTGGTTCAGGGTGTTCCAATTCCCTTCATTTTTGAAACTGCCACTTCCATCGTCATTCTGGGGCTGGTGGCCAGTTTTGAAAGATGTAGCATAATTTTCTGATGAGTTATGTGTGCAACAGAGCCAGTTTGGTGTAGTGGTTAAGTTTGCAGACTCTAATCTGGGAGAACAGGGTTTGATTCCCCACTCCTCCACTTGCACCTGGCTGGATGGCCTTGGGCAAGCCGTAGCTCTGATAAGAGCTGTTCTTGAAAAAGAGCAGTTTCTGTCAAGAGCTCTCTCAGCCCCACCTACCTCACAGGGTGTCTGTTGTGGGGAAGGGAAGGGAAAGGGGTTTGTAAGCCGCTCTGAGACACCTTTGGGTTGTGAAGGGTGGGGTATAAATCCAATCTCTTCTTCTTCTTCCTTAGTAAATTGCATCCAAGGGGAGGTTATTCCTATGCCTTTTGTTTTTGGCCCTGGAACACCCACAATCTTCTGGAAGCTGGGAGCCAATTTTGAGTCTCCTAGCTTTATTTTCTGATGAGTTATACCTGCCATAAATGGACAAATGGATAGACAGGCTGCTTCTTTTATTACTGTAGATTCATGATAACAGTAAGCAAAGTGATTTATTTTGTTATGTTATTTGGTTTGGATTGGGGTCATGATGGGGCAGGTGAGTTTCTAAGTAAACTTAGCAGTCGTAGGATGATAGGTTCTCTTATGGATTAAAAACTAGTTAATGACAGGAAGCAAAGAGTAGGAATCAATGGACAGTTCTCACAATGGAGGGAAGTAAGCAGTGGAGACCCACAAGAATTAGTATTGGGGCAAGTGCTATTTAATGTATCCATCATTGATCTGGAACTGGGGGTTAGTAGTGTAGTGGCCAAGTTTGCAGATGACACCAAATCATTCAGGGCAGTGAAAACCAAGGCTATGAAAAGCTCAAAGAACAATGTGGCAAATGAAGTTCAGTGTTGGTAAATGTAAAGTGATGAACATTGGGACAAAAACTCCAAACTTCAAGTATAGATTAATGGGGTCTGAACTTGATGAGACTGAGAGGGAAAAATCTCTTGGGGTCCTAGTGGACAGCTCAATAAAAGTGTCAACTCAGTGTGCTCCAGCAGTGAAAAATGCAAACTCTATGTTAGAGATTATTAGGATAGGGATTGAGAATAAAATGACCAACATTGTAATGCCCCTGTATAGATCTATGGTGTGGCCTCATTTGGAATACTGTGTACAGTTCTGGTCCTTGTATCTCACAAAGGACAGTGGGTGATTCTGCATATAGCATTTGCTCCACATTTTCTCAACTGGGAGGAAAAAGTGCCGCTCAAAACCACATTCAAATACCTTGGGGCAATGCTGTACTGACTGCAAAGTCACCCCTGAATGGCCATAAATCTATGCAGAAGGTACCATAAAATCTGAAAATCAAAGCAAGCAAAAGGCATGGAGTGTGGAGGGTACCATAAAATCCGATGATCAAAGGAAGTGAAGGCAGCATGAAACGCAGAGTGGAATTTCTGTTCCAACATGGGTTTCGTAAAACAATGGAATGAAAAGCCAGTGCAGAACCAGCCACTGAAGAGCTGAAAAGTGCAGAGGAGGGCAATCAAAATGATTAGGGGGTTGGAGCACCTTCCATTTAAGGAAAGGCTGAAGAGTCTGGGACTTTTCAGTGTAGAAAAGATACAGCTGGGGGGGGTCATGAGCATGGGTTATAAAATTATGCGGGGGTGAGAGATTTGACAAAGAGAAATGTCTCTCCCTCTCTCAAAATACTATGATTCAAGGGCATCCAATGAAGCTGATGGGGAGCAGACTGAGGATGGACAAAAGGAAATAGTTTTTTCCACAGAGAGGGATTACAAAGTGGAATCTGCTGTCAGTGGGTGTAGTGATGGCGACTGGAATAGACAACTTTAAAAGGGGATTGGATAGGTTCATGGAGGATAAGTCTATCAACAGCTACTAACCGTGATGGCTGGGGGGAACCTTCACATTCAGAGGCACTGAGCCTCTGAATCCCAGAGCCAGGAGGCAGCATCAGGGGAAGACCTCAGCCTCTATGCCCTATTGTTGGCGATCCAGAGGAACTGGCTGGCCACTGTGCGAGAGTTCTTACGTTTTTAATGTTTGTCTCTGAGCCTGCTGTGTAATTCTGCCTGTCTTCTGTCTATCTGTACAAATGCTTCCCTGCATCCATTCTGTACTCTACTTTTTGAGGGTATCAAATATCTGCCTCTGCCTGCTCTGCAGGAGATAATTTTGCCTGTAAAATGGCTACCTTCTCTCTTATCTGCCTGAAATTTGGCAGGGAGGATCCTGGAGTGAAAAATACACATTTCTAAGAACTTTATCCCAACAGGATGGAAAATAAAGCCACTACAGTTGAAAATGGGCTTAGTTTTGAATATTCTTGGGATTGCACTGTTTTTCTTTAATCTGCCTGAAATGACAACAACAACAAAATACACCCCTTTAACAAAAGGCACCTTTTTCACTACAGGAAAAATTTCTTTAATAGAAATGTCATCACCTTTGCTAGCATACATTTAATTGTTCCTCTGACTTCATCAAGGGCCATGGTGCCTGTCATGTACCTAGCTGCATGGTAATGTGCAACCTCTGCTTCATCCTCAAGATTTCTAGTCAAACTAGAAAATGCTTTATTAATTTAGGCATTTGAAGCTTCGCCATAGAGGATGGAAGCTGACAGCCAGTTTTCCCCTTTGCTCCATTCACTACCCCTGTCAGATACAGATGATATAAACTTCCTCAAACTACAGCTTCACACCTTTCCCAGAGTTCACCAGCCTGTCAAATGCTTCAGTCTAGCACTGGCTAATGGGAGAATCTCCCTAATTTCCACAGTTTCTCCTACTGGCAATACAAATGTCCAGACCAAATTCCAAAGAAAACTTAAATTTTGCACCTTAGGTTCTCTAGAACCTTTCATAATGGACCTAAGGTGATAAGCGCACTGGGCGGGACCTTGGAGAGAGTCCCCTCCTTCAACTACCTGGGTATCATTTTTAACTACAACTTATCATGGAAACCACATATTCAGGCGGCCCTCAAAGCTGCAAATATCACAAAAGGGGATTAAAAAATTCTTTTATTCCAAGGGTGCTAAACATGTACCAGCTGCCATTAAGATCTTCAATGCGAAAGTTGCCCCGCAGATCCTTTACGGGTGCGCGGTATGGATTGAAGGTGTATCTGACATCCTTGACTCACCCCTACACACATTTCTGAGGGAAATTGCGGCAGTCCCGAGATGTGTAGCGGGAACCGCACTTAGGGTTGAATTTGCCGAACCATCAATGGAAAAGAGAGCCTGGCTTGGAGCTTTCAAACTGTTTGTGAAGAAGGGTGCCCAGGGTGGTAGCACGAATAAAGTGGGTTTCTCACATTTAATCCCCTGCGACACCTACA
>NW_015164735.1:109382-109532 GCF_001447785.1 Gekko japonicus
TGTCCTAAGTGGAATAAGGAAAGAGAGAGATACATCATTCCCGTTATGAGAAAAGAAAAGCTTCCCCTCCTTCCTTGGGTAGTTTCAGTGCTATTGTCTGATAACTTCCCTGACAATCAAACCACGGCTATAGTGGCTTTCTTTCTAGCT
>NW_015164735.1:110804-118852 GCF_001447785.1 Gekko japonicus
TTTTATTCCAGCTCCTTCCTTTAATGTGCAAGGTACAAGGAACCCTAGGATAAGTAGTGCTCCTGAGTCCACTGGACTAGATTCAGAATCATGGCCTGTATCCAACTACACATTCTGAAAACTTAAGAAACCTTACGTTTTGCTAAAATGGGGCAGTGATTTCCACTAATTCCCCCTTCTCACCACAGACCTCCCCTTCTTTGCCCCCTATGCTATTCATGAAGGTCTGCTGACCTGCAGGGACAAAATTTCAGGGGGTCTCAGTGGGCTGCAGTGAGAAGGTGGAATCAGTGGCCTCAGAACGTCTTCTGAAGAAATGTTATGTTCCCATGAATAAAGGCCAGTGTTTCCCAGGGCTCTTTGTGTCTGGGATACAGCTTTGGTAAATGTGTGGAGTGGGGGAAAAGAATAACAGGGAAGGAAGGCCTCACTGCTGCCATTGCTCCTGCCTTGCCACCAACCAATAAAATTGAGAGAAGGAAGGCTGTGGTAGGGTTGCCAGCCTCCAGGTGGGGCCTGGAGATCTCCCACTTTTACAACTGATCTCCAGCTGACAGAGATCAGCTCCCCTGGAGAAAATGGCTGCTTTGAAGGGTGAACACTATGGCATTGTACCATGCTGAGGCCCCTCCCCTCCCCAAACCCCGCCCTCTCCCACCAAAATCTCCAGGTATTTTCCAACCCAGGGCTGGCAGCCCTAGGTTATGGGAATACACAAAAGAGGCAGCATGAATCATTATTTCATTATGGCAGTAAATGATACATCCAACAGAATGTTTGGAAGTTATTTAGTGGCTAGCTTGTGACTGCATGACAGCAAAGAGTACTTTACATAATTGAAGAAAGACTGCATGACAAAGGTTTTAGGATTTGGTCTCCTTTGCCGTTCTAACTTTCACATTTGTGAAAACAAAAAGAAATGAGATGAAACCAAAGGAAGGTAATAAGATGAATGATAATAGTGGCTTCTAATCTGGAGGCACTCTCAGAATTGATAGATAGAGCTATTTTCAGAAGGTTAACATTTGCGTGTCACATTTTTTTTACAAACTTTTTAATGGGAAAAACTTTATTCATTTCATCTTCAAGATGCTGTCAGATCTCTGAATGAACTTGAGATGGAAGCCAAATATTTTGGCAGCCTATAACTTGTTCTAAATGTAAGGACATAACCCTTCTGCAGAAACTACCTGCAGGTTTTCATGCAGGTAAACAAAGCTCCTGTGCTCACAAGGACTTCCAAGGTCAGTTCCCTGGAGGGAAAGCTATTACTTTGAGTGTCTGTGAATGGTGGCGGCGGTAGAAGGTGCCATCAAGTCACAATCAATTTATGGTGACCCAGTAGGGTTTTCAAAGCAGGATATGAACAGAGGTGGTTTTCAATTTATTAATTTATTAACAAGATTTTTACCCTGCTTTTCTGCTCTCATAGGGCTGCTGAGGCAGCTAACAAATTAAAATATGCACATTAAAATCTCATCTAAAAAGCCATTAAAAACAAGACACAAGTACATCATTAAAACAACCTAAAACTAAAGCTTAAAATAACTATAAAATATAAAAACAACTGTTAAAACAATGGGGAGGAAAGAGGCTAAACAAAAAACATCTTCATCAGTTTGGTTTGGAGAGCCAATTTGGTGTAGTGGTTAAGTGCGCGGACTCTCATCTGGGAGAACTGGGTTTGATTCCCCACTCCTCCACTTGCACCTGGCTGCCATAATTCTGGCACAGCTGTTCTTGAAAAAGAGCAGTTTCTGTCAGAGTTCTCTCAGCCCCACCTACCTCACAGGGTGTCTGTTGTGGGAAGGGGAAGGAGTTTGTAAACCACTCTGAGACTCCTTTGAGTAGTGAATGGTGGGGTATAAATCCAATCCTCCTCCTCTTCCTCCGCTTCACCTACTGGCATTACAGAGCAACAGAAGGGAGCAGGTGAATCTCACTGGGGAGAGAGTTCCAGAGTTACGGTGCCACTACTGAGAAGGCCCTCTCCCAAGTTGCCACCCCCTAATCTCAGAACTGGGGGTACAGAAAGCAGGGCATCGGAAGGTGACTGCAGTGGTTGGGTAAGTCCGTAAGGGAGTGGCCAGTATTTCAGGTATGTTGGTCCCACACCCTATAGGGCTTTAAATATCAGCACCTTGAATTGTGCCCAGAAATGAATTGGAAGCCAATGTAGATGACCCATGCCAGGAGTGATATAGTCCCTACGACTACTCCAATCAACACCCTATCTGTAGCATTCTGCATCAATTAAATTTTTCAAACACCTTTCAAGGTTTGCCATTGCCTGCCTCTGTGTAGCAACCCTAGACTTTCTTGGTGGTCTCCCATCAAAGTACTAACCAGGGCCCACCCTGATTAGCTTATAAGATCAAGGAGAAAAAGCTAGCCTGCGCCATCCACATGTAACATTGTTCAATAAGGACATAAGGAGGGGGTGAGTAAGAACACTTTATCAGGACCTGTAATGGAAAGCTTAATTTCAGAGCAAAGTTTAGAAGCATGGGCAGCTGCTTGGAAGGTAGCCTGCAGCTGAGTGGTCATATGACCAGAGAGGCAGAGAAAGTGTGTGTGTGACGTAATGATCTTGGAATCTTTAGTTTTGAACTAGAGGGATGAAAAAACGGTTGGAAAAGGTGGTTAACAACTGACTGCTGACCAGAAGAGGAAGGGGAGAAAGGGTGCTCTCGGATGGGAGAAAGAGCGTGGGCTGTGAGCTGCTGAGGAGTTTAATGATAGGAACTCGTGGTTAGGGATTTGCATTCGGTTCGTCTGAACCGAAAGCACCCCCGAAAATGGCCCATTCGGACCCCTTTCAGGCTGCATCTGAATCAGCTTGCTGCCGAATTGCCGTCGAATTTCAGCAGCAATTCAGCCCCATTATATCCTATGGGCTATTGAAGTCAATGGCAAAAACATAGGGTATATTCTGGGGGCTGGAGGGGAGGGGGTTTGAGGGAGATGCTCCAAACTTGCAGGGTAGCTGCTGGATCCTCCCCCCAAGATACCAACCAAGGCTGAAGAACATTGGACCAAGGGGTCCAATTTTATGGGCCCCCTAACAGGTTGCCCCTATCTTTTTTTCCACCATAGAGAAGAATGGAGGGGATAGGGCAACCTGTTTGAGGGCCTGTAGAATTGGACTCTCTGGTCCAATGCTCTTGAAACTTGGTTGGTATCTTGGGGAGAGGCTCCAGCAGCTACCCCACGAGTTTGGAGTCTCTCCCTCAAGCCTCCTCCCCTCCAGCCCCCAGAATATACCCTATGTTTTCACCATTGACTTCAATGGCCCATAGGAGATAGTGGGGCTGAAATTGATATTTGGCTGGCTGAAAGACTCCCGAATTAGCTCCTCCTGACGAAACTGAAATGTGGGGGTCTTACTGCCAGCCGAAATTGATTCTGCCCGATTCAGCCGTATCCGAATGGGCCGATTTTTTTTTTTTTGCACACCCCTACTCCTGGTGTATACCTCAGACACACATAGTGCTCCTCTATAAGAAATCCTTTTGGGGAAGGTTATACCATTCTAGCTAAGGACCAAATGCAAGTGAAGCAGTTTAAGGAGACACTAGACTGTGGGAGAGCCTTCAATAGAACAGAGATATAAAATATGGAATGTGTGGTCTGGAAGAAAACTAAAAGACCTAAAAGAGGTCCAAAGTTAAAGGGGAAAAAAAGAATCAAAAGAAAGCCTGAACAATTGATTTACTCCCTGTATATAACACTGTTCCCCTGTGTTATTTTAAATAAGCTTGTATTAGTGTTTAAAGTGGAGGGTGTCATAAACTTCTGTGTCGAAGAGGGCGAACTGGCGAGGGGGAAAGTGTGCTGAGAGCCCCCTGCAGTTACAGGACCTGAAGGGTTTCCCACCTGTCCCTTATGTCAAGAAGAGGGTTTCCCACCTGTTCCTTACTTCAAGAAACTGTTCCTTATTTGTTTATTTCAGAATTACTTATGAGGGGAAAGTGCAAAGTGCAGGTACAAAAAGTAAAAAGTTTTTACGAAAAGTAAAAAGTTTAGCCTCTTACAAGGATGATATATTCCAAAATTCTGGTAGTGTTCTGACACAGGTAAGACATAATTTACTTATGGCACCTCAATGTGTCTCCTGTTTTGAAGCTCTTCAGGTGGCAGCCCTATCCTGATCCAAGCTGTAAGTCCATTATTATGATAAGGTCCATGTGTGATATTTCAAGAATATTTCTTTCTTTCATGACTCACAAGATAGTATGCATGGAATAGGATCTGCGGTGAGTGAGATGGAATGTTAAAGGTTTATACTGGGCTAAAGAATTAATATTTGGGTCCCAGATATCTTTAAATGTTCAATGTTTGATTGGTATGTAGTTACTAAAAATGGAATATGGTTCAACACTCCTAATGTTGGCATTCACATTTATAATTTAAAGTTAAGCTTAATCATTTGAACTTTGTCAGTCTGTAGCAGAAACAATTAGATTCTGAGATTCAACTGCAATTAGAAATCTGAATACCTAATTTAAATAACTTAACTTCTCACCCACAGATTTTATCTTCAAATATTATTTCCAAGATTTATGTGAAATAGCATCTCTGAAAGATTTCAAATTCTGATAAATTGTAGATAATTTTTATTCTTGTCTAATGTTGGTTTAAATTATCAACATTAGATAGTGTATATCTTACCCTGAGTCAGCAAATGTTACCCAAAATGGTCTATACATGTCAAGGTCACAACGTGCAAAGGTGTCCCCTTGCTAGCATGAAACAAACACATGTATTTTGGGTACTGGGGAACTTGGGATCTAGCCTGTGTATACCAAGGTACAGATTCAGATCAATGCTTGGAGAAACACAGGGAAAGGACTCTTAAACAGAAGGGCTTTTTATACTGTAGACAGAAGAGAAACCAAATTAATTTATGCAGTATGGTAGAGCAAAAGGAAAGTTACAGAATGGCAAAACCCCCCAGAAAACTGCAAATAAAGCACAAAAACCTTTCTCCAGAGAACCTGCCTGCTTGCAAAGGGGAATGAACCTATAAAAGACAAAGAAACATGCCAGTCTCTTCCTGAAGAGAAGTGAGGGAAGAAGGGGGGTTGTCCTCAGCGGCAAAGAGGCTGCTTTGGAAGCTACACCTGACCAGGTGGGGGTGGGAAGCGAAGCAGTAGGTCTGTGGAGTGAGGAATTGGTATTGGAGAGATGAGAGGCCAACTGTAAGGCTGGGGTAACAGGATAAGTTCAAAACTGGCTACAAAAATTGAGGCTGAAAGGGGAACTTTTTATGCATTTTTGCCTGGGTTGAGGAAGGGAAGGGGTTTTGGCAATAACAAATACGTGATATCTTAAAGATGAGCCAGCCTGAAAAGAAGTCCTTTGATTATATGGTAGATGAGAGTTTTCCTTTTTGGCATGGGAAGTATAAAAAATGTTTCCTTGGGGAGATTGGGAAGTTAGATTTATGGCTGGGTACTTAAGAACATAAGAACATAAGAGACGCCCAGGGCTCTAGTCGGGGGGGAGCTCTCAGGTACGGAGCTCCGGAAGAGAACCTCTAGGGGGCGGGGCGGTCACGTGGTGAAGCCCCGCCCCCTTCTTTACCCCGCCCTCTGCTTCGATCCTCATTCCGTTTGGGAATGAGGATGAAGCAGGAGGGTAAGTAGCCGGGCCTTCTGACACACTTCCGGTGATGTCAGGGGGTGTGGCCTTCTGTCACTTCCGGTGATGTCAGGGGGCGTGGCATATGCAAATAAGTTATGCTAATGAGTTATGCTAATGAGCTCCGGCAGCTCTTTTTCTACAACAAGACCCCTGGAGACGCCAATGTTGGATCAGGCCAAAGGCCCATCCAGTCTAACACTCTGTGTAACACAGTGGCCAGAAATACTAGTTCCATCAGGAGGTCCACCAGTGTCATCTTGTCATGACTGAGGAAGGACTGGAACCTTTCTGTCTGGTCATTTAGCTACTGAGTATATTGCTGGGTACATCCTGTTGCTTATTGTTTTGGAAATCTGGATTGTCAGTTGAGATCCAATTATCTAGGAGAAAGCTTCAGGGTCCTTGGGGAACATGGCCCTTGACTGAATCCCTCTTAGGGTGGCTTTTTGCATTTATTAATAGAGGAGCTAACCTGCACTCCTTTCTTCCTTTGGCATAACTCACTGCCCTTTGATAACAGTTTAATTCAGGCTCTTTCTATCAATCTTAGGCCCACACTGAGGTTCACATGTGTACCAAAGAAGGGGGAACAAGTGATGACAAAAAAGAGGTCCCTGGGGTTTGAGGGTGTCAGGGGCATCACAAAGGTTATCACAGGTAAGGAAGGCAACACAGAAAAGTCTGCAGGGGAACATTTTAAAAGTTTTCTGGACTTTAATTTATAGGAGTCTTGTTTCTGCCTTATTCATAAGGGTGACTTTGTACTGAAATTTACTACATTATGGCATCACAGATGCCTTCATTTGGTAAATGTGGGGCTGGGGTCTCTGAGCCAGACTACCAAAGAGTTGTTGTGCACTCAGTTTCTGAGGAATGTACACAGCAATCTTCTCACTTCAAACTCATCCTACAAGTGAGTACAAGTCCCAGTCAGATGCTGAATGGCAATAGCCAGCTTCCCCCCCCCCAATTTTTGTTTTATTTAAATTGCACAAATACAGATAGATAGATTAAATTTTTAGAAATGCTCAGCAAAAACAGAACAAAAACATTCAAACAAAAACTTAACACTTATTCAAGTACGTGATTCCCAAACACCACTTTAAACATTGCAACGTTGTTATAGGTAGCTGTGTGACTTAGTTTTGTATGAAATATAAAACAATTTAACTATATTTGACTGATTAACTTGCATGTATAGATAATAAAAAGGAGAAATTAAAAGAATAATAACTTAATAAAACTTCAAATCCATTTATGTAGTTGTGACCACTCGGAGGAGAGGAATTGCTGTTGTGATAAGTATTCTAGTATCAGAAACCATTTTCCAGTGAAAACATCTTGGGTGGGGTGTTGTGATAAGTAATTCAGTTTGTTTGTTACTGCATCCATTAGGTAGTGATTCCATAGTTTTTTTATACCACACTTCTATATTTGGTGCTCTATGGTCCTTCCAATAAGATGCAATTGCTGTTTTAGCAGCATCCAACATGGACTTCTATTGTAGCTTTGTGTGGTCTAGTTTTCAGTTCATAACACCAAGTATTTAAAAATAGGGTTTCTGGTGAGAATGGGACCTTCACAGAGGTAATCTTTTGAATTATGTTTAGTGTTTCTAGCCAAAAGTCTTTTATCTTTACACATTGCCACCAGCAGTGGGCATAATCTCCGGTTTGCTGGCAACCTTTCCAGCATTGTGGGGAGGTTTCTGATGATATCAAAGAAAGTTTGTGGGGTGTTACATACCATCTATTCATTAATTTTAGTTTCTGGAGATTTATAGAAATAGTTTTATTCTTGAAACTGTTTGAGTTCCAAAACTCGTCCCATATTTTGTCTGTAAGATTTACTATGCAATCTTTTTGCCAAGCAGATTGATACAATAGAGGTTTAACACTTAAATTTTTAAGAAGAATTGAATAGATTTGTGAAATAAGACCCTTGTTTTTATTGTCAAAATTTTGTATTACCCTTTCAATATCCGATAGAGGTTGAGATAACAGAGTGGTGACATCTAGCTGATGAAGTAAGTGACTCATCTGTAGGTAGAAAAACGAAGGGATGGATTGGCCTAATCTTTTTTCCAGGTCATAGCCAGCTTGATCAGATTGGGTGTGATCAGGGGTCTTTTGGGGCTGGAGCGTGCCGGAGCACCACTCCGGCAGCCCAGGACCCTGCGCTAATGGTGACAGTGGCAAGCCCCGCCCCTAGCTCCCTGCGCCAAAAGTGCTGCAGCTCAGGGGAGGCCAGAGACCCCCGCCGCTGGCTTCTCCAGCCCCCACTGAAGCGGTAAGTAAGGGATCCGTGGGGGTGGGGGTAGCAGGGGCTTGATGGGGGGGTGGGAGAGCCTCCCTCCCTCCCTTTGCCATCTTTTCCTCCTTTCCTTTTCTTTCCCTCCTTTT
>NW_015164735.1:119462-129477 GCF_001447785.1 Gekko japonicus
CACTCTTACTTTTTCTACTGCTATTACAAACCACAATATTCAAAAACCAGTGGAGGAACATTTTAACCTTCCAGGGCATTCAGTTGCTGACCTAAGAGTAGCAGTTCTCTTACAAAGGAATTTAGATTAGAATGAGAGACTACTGAATTGCAACAGATAATGACGCTCAAGACAATGCAAACTCCTGGACTGAACTGAGACTTAGGTTGTTCTCTCATGCCTGCTATTGTCATTTGGCATCTGAAATCACTTCACTCTCCAAGAAATAAGGACAGATGGACTCAGGGCCAGCCCCAGGTTTTTTTGCACACTAGGCAAGGATACCTTCTGCCCCCTCCCCCGCACCCACCAATTTTCAAATATAAATGCATTTTAGGAAGAATGAAAAACACAAAATTTGAAATCAAGAAACTCCCAGAGTACGGTGGTTTATTTGACCAGCAAACAGAACCAGGGAAAGTGCATCGTATAGTTAGGTTCTTAGCCTGAATGGAAAGCTGCATTCAGACATAATGGTAAATCACGGTTTGCTTAAAGCACACTATCTGCAACAAACTCTTTTCAGCAAATAGTATGAGCCTTTTTGTGCACAAACACTCTTCTTCAGATACAATGAAATGGAAATAGTAATGTCATATAGAGAGAGGGTGGGCAGTAACTTAACATACATGTATGCTAAAAAAGCTCTTAACCACTAGACCATGCTGGCTTTTCCAGAGTAACTGAAAAATTATTACTAGGAAACATTGGAGGGAGCAGGAAAAGAGGAAGACCCAACATGAGATAGATTGACTCAATAAAGGAAGCCATGGTCCTCAGTTTGCAAGACCTTAGCAAGACTGTCAACAATAGGATGTTTTGAAGGATATTAATTCATAGGGTAGTCATAAGTTGGGAGCAACTTGAAGGCACTTCACACTCACTCACACACAGCACATGTGGTCTTCTCCCTTGCCAGCCCCCTGTAAAGAAACCCTGCTGCCAGTTGCCTTCTTCATGAAATCCAGATTGCTGGAGGAGAGAAGCAGGTTTTTCTCTGACCTTCCTCTTGGATCCCCCTTTGGACCTGAAGCTGTGGGTGCTGAGTAACCTGTGCCTGTACCTGAGAGTTGTATTTTGACCAACCCTGTGTTTAATGTGCTCTGTTTCCATTTTTTATATGTTTTTATTTTTTATTTTGTTTTTGCTTTGTCCTCTTGGGTACCCTAAACTGAGTGGAATGGGGGATCCAAACTGTTTTAAATAAATGAATAGTTATTCCGGATTAAACGATAGCATGGATCCACCCTTTTTTAGCCTATAGCCATCCCTTCATTTTATCTATTCCTCTGAATAGGTAAAATTAATTCTCCCTACCCCAATTTAGGGAGGCTGTCATTTCTTTAATAAATCAGACCAGCTAAGACCCTAAAGCCGGTCTTTCTAAGGTGCTGGAAGCAGACATGAAAATGAGTGTTTAGATATTTGTTTTGGGGGGGAGATACAACCTGCAGAAAGTAATTTCAGCGAGAGACGTCTGCCATCAAGATGCACCCATCCCTAGGAGCCGAGTGCAAGGGAGGGGGAGGTGAAAGATAGAGGCTAATGCAAGCTCCCCGGAGAGGGCTGGCCATTCTCATTGGGGAAGGGGGCAGGTGGGGAGCAACAGGTGCTCGCCACCGGAGCATCCGAGCGTGGGAGTTTCTCGAGCACAGTCAGGCCGAAGGCAAGTTCATCAATAAATTATGTGGGTTTGTTTTTTTAACTTTATGTTGGTTTCCTTGGCCAGCCCTCCCACTCCCTGAGGCCGGATTCCCCCCCATGAGCATTGGAGGCTCCCAACCCCAGTCCCTCCCCGTGCCTTCCTTGCCTTCCTGGGGATAAGCCCCCCCAGTCTCTAGCAGGCTGGGTGTGGAGTCTCCCCAGTGAGGGTGGCTGTGGAGGACTCAGGGGCATCCCACCCTCTCTGCCGCCACAGGGACCCCAAGGGACGAGGAAGATGAGCAGCCCAATCATCGCTCAGCCCCCGTGGTGGCTGCAGGGGTGGTGGCGGTGGTGAGCCCTTAGATATCTCCACAGGGACAGGCTGCCCACTGGGTGCGACCCCGGTGCAGGAGGGGTACTCAAGCTGCCCACACACGGAGCCCCCCAGAAAGGTGGCAGCACTCTTGCTGCTTGCGGTGGTGGCATCTTCCCACCCCATGTGCAGCCAACACAGGGCGACAGGCGGCTGAGAGAGAGATTGGGAACAAGAGAGAGAGCTGCCCAGCAGCATGCCCTCTCCTTTTCCAGCAGGGACTCAGCAGCGGGGGCGCATGGGGGTAGCCTGCGGTTGGGCAGGAGACAATGAGATGCCGGGAACACAGAGCAAGCTGGCACTGGTGGCCTGGGGGAGGATCAGCCCCACCGAAAATTTTGGGGGTGGCCCATGCCCCTGCTCCCCCAAAGATTACACCTATGCATACAGTCCAACACTCTGGGTGCGTTCAGACGGGGGCTTTATACCAGTTAGGGTGCCGGTTCCAACCGTTGTACTCACCGGCGTTCAGACGGGGCACATCTGCCTCCTCTCCCTAACCGGTGTAAAGCCCTCTACACCGTTGCACTCTGCCACCAGGTCCCAAGTGGTGGTATACTGAGTGCAACGGTGGCTTCTGGTTTATCCCGGCGTCTGATCGCTCTCCAACGTTGCAGAGACACTTCTGTCGGAAGCCTGAGGCTTCCGGCTTTCCCCCACCATTTTTTTAAAAAAGGAAGCAATATGCGCTCGGGCGAAGCTTTGCCCTGAGCATTTGTTTTTTTTTTTAAAAAAAAGCCCTTACTTTAACTTCCCGGAGGAGTCCGGGACTACAGGGAGGCCAGGTTGGGCTTTAAACTTTAAAGGTAAGTGCTTACCTTTAAAGTTTAAATGTAATGGGGGGGTTGAGCATGCGCAAAGATCGCCATTCTCTGAATGGCTGCCTATGCGCATGCTCAAACTGTGCTTTTTTAAAAAAAACACCGACGCCCGTAGCGTGTGAGCGGGCGTCCAACGGAAGGATCCGGAAGATGGAGGTAAGTGTGATCGCGTTTATGCTGGCAGAAATGCCCCGTCTGAACGCACCCTCTGTGTCACACAGTGGCCAAAAACCAGGTGCCATATGGAGGTCCACCAGCGGAGAGCCAGAACTCCAGAAGCCCTCCCACTGTTGCCCCCAAACATCAAGAATACAGAACATCACTGTACCTTATGATTAATAGCCACTGATGGACCTCTGTTTCCATATGTATATCCAATCCACTCTTGAAGCTGTCTACACTTTTAGCTACCACCACTTCTTGTGGCAGTGAATTCCATATAAGGAAAAAACATACCATTAGGCTTCATGAGAAGAAATATACCTGGCAAACAGAGATGTGCATAGGGCAGCCTTTGTTGGAATAGTGCCATGAATATACCTACCAAAAAGCTAATAATTGCCCTTGGTTTTGATAATGCTGATCACCCAGCTGGGTGTCCTGAATGTAGACACTTCTTTCCTGCATAAAGGTGAAACATATGTTTAGTGAAAAAAACTTCAAGCACAGTAGCATGTATTCCACTTACTACTGCCCATTAGGATCTCTAAGCTGTAACCTATACATGGAAAAGTGAGGACATGGCGACTGCTAGGAGAAGGAAAATAGGAGGGGGATACAGGGAAAACTGAACTGCCCCTTGCAAGTCCATGCCAGTTCCCCATTGTGTAATATGGCCTGGTCCAGAGGCTGGCACTGTGCATCTTGGCCAGACTTTTCACAGGGAGATGTTGCCAAAAAAAAGGGAAGGAGGGGAAACTGAACACAGGATGGAGATAAAGGTAGGTTGGCTGATGAGTGAGAAAGTGAGGAAGCAGGAAGACAGGAGAAGCTATGGAGGCTTTCAGGGGAGAGAAAGAGAAAATAGTAGGGGAGAGGGAAAAGAAATGCCTCTCTGCAAGTCATTGTAATCAACATTGTTTCAAATGTATGTGTTGCTTTTGTGTCTGCACAGTCAGAGATCCTCATCATATTGCCACATGCTCAGAACTTACTGGGTCAAATTCCAGTTATCCAGTGGCAGTGCAAGAATTCAGAAAATATTTGCAATCCAATATGAAACATTTCATTAACTGGAACACACTCGGCTATGGGAGTCAAGCAGGAAACATGGAAAAGGCTAGAAAACTGGAGACAACCCATATTCTGGTTGCCAACCTCCGGGCAGGACCTGGCAGTCTCTTGGAATTATAACTAATCTCCGGACTACAGAGAGAAGTTCCCTTAGACAAAATGCCTGCTTTGGAGGGTGGACTCTGTGGCATTATGTCCCACTGAGTTTCTTTCTCTCCTCAAGCCCTTTCTTCTCCAGTGTTCCACCCCTAAACCTCCAAGAATTTCCCAACCTGGAGTTAACACCTCTAAGCCACAACGCTTTCAAAAATGATTTGAAATTTGGCTGCAGGTCATACTGATTGCTCTTGACATACCTTTTGTGATTCTGAAAGTCACATTGATTGCTGTTGGCATACCAGTCGTGACTCATTCAGAGAAACATCTTGCAGCATAGAACCCACTGCAGGGTCCAGCATTCCCACATGGCAACATCCTGAATGGGAATAATGTATCTATATGGGCAGGACTTTCCCACAGAATTGCGACCCCATGGTGGGAAGAAGTGTCTTGCCTGTGTAGTTGCATTCTTCACATATGTATCCCTACACTGCAAGATCAGATCACACTGCAGGGGACACGTATAAAGAAGGCCTTGGCTTGACGGTAATGAGTTAAAATGTCCTGTTTCAGTGATGCTGCATTAATAAAGACAAGAATTTCCTTTACAGAAGCACTTCATTTTATTGCAATGCATCCAACTTCATAATAGAGATATAAAAGCTAATGTCATATTTATTCATTTATGACTAACTTGGAAGTACAGGTCCATAAAAGAATGCAAAGATAAGCAATTCATTATTTAGGCAAATCTCTGCAAGTGTCTGCTTCAGGTATTTGCACATTATGTTGAACTCAGTCACACCACATTTCATCATCTTTTGAAAAGTAGATACTTAGTAGAGTGCCCCCTTTCTTTCTGTAATTGCAAACAGCATCCTAGCTGTGGTATTTCAGTTCCAATTCCATCTGCCCTGCAAGCAAACTGCTTTTGCATCTAACCAGTAGGTGAAATCAATTATCTTCCATGGTCTTGGATGGTAAGGTTATATAATTAAATGATATAGAGGAAGGCATACTACCGCCAATGTTCCCGCTAAGCTGTAGAGTCCTGTGAGCAAAAATTCTACTTTGTGAGCTACCGGCATTAAAGTTGTGAGCAGGTGATTTGGCTACTGCATAAATTAGTGTGTTGCATCTAACCAGTAGGTGAAATCAATTCTCTTCCATGGTCTTGGATGGTAAGGTCAGATAATTAAATGATATAGAGGAAGGTATACTACCACCTAACTCAGCTTATAGGGAACACTGACTACTGCTCCCATAAGGTAGGCAAAAATGTGAACACATGAAATAACTTTGATGATGAAGCAGACTTATGTATGAGACATGGATGACTGCACTGTACTCTGATGTGTGATTTGAAAAGCAACCCAACACACAGTTTCAAGCTGCTCATGAACAGCCAAACTGCTTGGCAAAAAAGTAGCTCCCTGCTTTTGAACCACAAGCAAAACATGAACTGAACCTGGAGGTTTTCAAGTATTGCAAAATTCCCTGGGTTTTTATTAACAAAATTTTGAAGCCCCTTCCATATTCAATAAGCAAGTAAGTACCCAGAAACACATTGGCAGATACCACAGAACCCATGGGTGCCACTTTGGGGGGCCATTGGCTTAGAGGGTTTATCCAGTTCCCTGCACCAATTTCTTGATATGAATAATTCCCCAAAGCTAGTGCTTAAAATAGAGTAAGGTAGGCCTCAAGAGGAAGGGGATTCCAGAGACAAAGTGCTACTGCTGAAAAATCCCAGTCTTTGGTTGCCATCAAACTCATCTTCACAGAGAACAGAGCTTGGGAAGAGAATCTGAAAGGCTAGGCTGTATAGTAGAAGAAGAGGTGGTCCTTCGAGTACCCCAATGCCAAGACATTTATGGCCTTAAACCTAGGATCTGGCACTTTAAATTTTGCCCAGATATGGATGTGAAGCCAGTATAGATCTTTCAGCACAGGGGTGATATGATTCCTTTATCTGACCCTTGACAGTGGCCTGGCTGCTGCATTTTAGACCAGCTGAAGTTTCCGGGCAGTTTTCAAAGGTACATAGAGCGTATTAACATAATCTTACTGAGTGTGATCAGAGCGTGGTCAATTCTTCATGACCTGATCACACTTTACAAGGAATTGCTGTAATATCAGGTGAAGCTCATAAAAAGGCTAGTTACCATGCGGAAGATGTGGGACTGGGGCAGCATACGGTGCAGAAGTTTGTAGGATGTTTGGTCAGTTGTCCCCCCCCACACACACATCTCTCATGTATCATGATAGCAAATACAGTGTGGTTCCATTATCATTATATAAAATCCAGTCTGGTTTAAAAATAAACAAACCCTGCAGAATGGGGCTGGAGAGAAGACTTTTTTTATAGACCTGGGAAGGTCCTCGGGCTAGCCAAAAATTCCCAAGCATAAAAAAATATTGGGGTGAATTTTAAATCTCTCCCAAATGGAGAGTTTTGCCTGCTCTTGCACATGCAACTTAAAGGAAAAAAGAGACATTGAAACATAACCTTGTAAACTCTTGGCCACCATTGCTAGGGATGGTGGCTGCTGGTGCTGCTGGTGGAATGGGGAAGGCCAGTGAGGAGGGAAAGAAGCAGGGTGGGTAGCAGGAGAGGGCAAGCAAGCAGTGGTGGCTGTGAGGGTAAATTGATGATGATGCCACTGCAATGGGGGGAAATTATGGAAGGAACCCAGGTAGGGAAACAGTGGTGCCTTCCTTCTTTCCTTCCACCCCTGTTCAGGAGAGAAAGCAGCTGGGGTGTTGATCAAAAGGAGGAAATGCTGCGGCAGCCCTATTCCTCCATCCCACAAGGTCTTCATGGGTTGTCACCAAGGGTATAGCCATAAATATAGGGGAATAGCCACTTGACATGCCAAAAGGTTGTAGAGGACATGTCTGTACACAGAACCAGAACTAGCCTGGCCAGTCAGTTAAACATGGCAAAAAGGGAGTTTAGAGAATATCTTATGAGAGGGGCAAGAAAGAAAGTAGTAAAATAATTACATAGCCTTGTGTAGATTGGAATGGTAAGGAAGTCCAACCTCACAGAAGTGAAGACATGGTTTAAAGACAGAGTGTGTTGGCTGAGGGCCAGAGGATATTCATATGTATGAGAAGCCTGTAATCACTATTTCTAATAAAGATGTTTTTAAAAATAAAAAGTAGCAAGAATGAACTAACAGTTTATAGACACAGATATTTAGAAGGTGTTTCAAGTATAGATAACCTTGTGTGGTGTTTGAAGTTATAACAAAAATGTGTGTCCTTATCAAGTGGGAAAGTTAGCTATCGTTAGGAGAGATGTTTTTAAAATCCTATAAATATGGAGAATTGAACTGATCTACAGTTTTGTCTCAGAAGGTACTCTCCTTTTATTATCTGTGTAGCAGTAATGAATGGTATCATTTTCTCCTGATTTAGTCAATGTTACAAATGCAATGGTTATATGCTTCAATTACAGTTTAAAATGGAAGCAGAGATTATCTAATAGTACTATTACTTGTATACTTTACCCGTAATAAACCGAAAATGTTACTGAGGTGTACACTGCCAGAGGTTAAATTATCTGATATAGGAAAGCTAACTAGACACCAATGTTCCCTCTAAGCTGAGTTAGTGTGAGCTAGCTCACACTAACTCAGCTTAGAGGGAACATTGCTAGACACCTAGGCCTAAGTGCACACTTATATCTGAATCAGACTTGACCTTTCTCACCCAGAACAGGGTTCCCACTTGTTGGGTATAGTCACAATTTTGTTCCCAGATAACGAAGGCTTTTTATCCCTCTATATTCTATAAATATGCCCTGGTAAAATTTTACATGATAAATATGTTATAAATGCTGTACTTTACATTGTTAAAGTAGTAAAATAAATTTAGGTTTGATAAGAAAGCAATTACTGCTGATATTTCCATTTCTTATATTGTTTTGGGAGAGAGGGGTGTTTACTGAGAAAAACAGTAATAATACATATTTTTTCCAGTGCTCCAGAATTTCTGGAAATATTAAACCTGTAATTCTGATTAATCATTTGGCCATTATGCCACATTGTAATGAATATTGATAGTAATTTTATCCAAGTAGGTCTTCATGTCTGCATCTTAGAAATCTGAGTATGATAATTAATTTTGAACATTCGCTTTTAATGCAGAGAACACAGAAAAGGTAAGGAACTTTGTCAGACAGGATGGGGTACCTTAATTTTATGAAATGGACTTTTTAGTCTGCATTTCAGACCAGCTCCAGCTGGCAGTTGTTTTGACGTGGATGCAAATTAGTATTCTAAAATGGATACCAAGCACTGAAAATAGATTCTGTCTGGCAGACAATGAAGGTGTTTATCTCCATCACAGGTCTCTTTTTGGCCAAAGTATTTTTTCATGTCATTAATCTGGTAGTGTACTTGGCTGACATTTCAGTCCTAAACACAATTACTTAGAAGCAAATTCTAATAATGTCCAGAGAAAGTTACTGTGTGAATGTGTGTAGCTATAGTTTTAGAAGAAATGCATCTTCATATGAACAATAATGTAGAGTTTTCTCTACTAAGGGTTCTGTTTCCCCCACTGCCTTATTAATTATTCAGTGACAAATTCAAAGATATCAGGCCACTGGTACAGAGTTGTAAATTGTTGCACAATGTAGATTAAAGTGCCTGGGACCAGGATATCTGAAGGACAACCTATCCTCCAGGAACCTGCCCATTTGCTGGGGTCCAGCTCTTGTACCCACCCTTTAGAGATGGCCAACAGGAATAGGAACTGTTCTGTGGTAGTATCCAAGTTATGGAACACCCTCTCCAAACATATTTGCCTGCCATCTCTTCTTATCTCTTATCCTTGATTTTAGGCTGTTCTCTTATAATTAAAAAGAAATTCCAAACATTTTTTGTATTGGTTTGGTAATTGTATATGCGTAAAGATCAAATAGGTGGAAAGGTAGAGTAGAACTCTTTTAATAAAATGAAAGAATAGAACTAAAACTTAGGAAATGACAAATCATAATATTAATCTTGTACATCAATGCTTCAAAATATGAAAACAATGTTAAATATACATTTTTCTGGGTATACTGAAACAGTGCCATCATAATGCACAGAAAGTGGCAATTAATGACATTTCAAAGAGTTACTTCAGGAATCTTTAGACTACATGAGAAGTAGAGGCCCATGAAAATTAAGAAAAAGAAAGGTTACATTGACCTCTCCCCAATCAACAGCAGACATCCTGAGGCATGGGGAAAGGACAGGAAGATGGAATAAGAGCATAATGAGGGGGAAAGCTTGAAGGACTGCAATTGATAATTTGTAAAAAAGTGACACAGGGACTGAAGACTGCCTGCCTGCCCTTCTCTTTAATCCTTAATGTGAAAAGGTGTAGTTTCTCAATAGTAAAAGAAACACATCCTGTGCCTGTTATTATTAGGGATGGACACAAACCACGAACCAAACCACAAACTGATACAAACCCAGAGGTTGGTTCACAAACCGAATCAGTTTGTGACCCCTGCTTTCTGCTCCTCACCACTTTTTGTGGGGAGCAGAAAGCTCTCTCAGCCCTACCTACTTTGGGGTCAGAATTTTTTTTTCTCCAGACCAGTTTGGCCAGGGATCCTGGGGTTTTGTGCCATCTTCTGGGCATGGAACAGAAGTAACTGGGGGTGGGGGAAGGTATTTCTGAATTTCTTGCATTGTGCAGGAGGTTGACTAGATGACCCTGGAGGTTCCTTCCAACTCTATGATTTTATGATTCTCCCCACTGAGAGGGAGTGGGCCTCTTCTTCCTCCCACTGGCCACCACTCTT
>NW_015164735.1:129551-136547 GCF_001447785.1 Gekko japonicus
TTGTGGGGTTGCCCTCCCCCAGACATGGACATGGCACAGCTGGTTTTCTGCCACCCGGGGGGGGGGTCACTGGGGAGGGTGCAGAAATATTTCCAAAACAGAAATATTTATAAAATGTTTTATAGATGGTATATTACTCCAGATAGAATATTGTACACTAAATTTTAGAGAAGAAAGGAGACACCTTCAAAAGAAGAAATAATAAACTACTAGTAACTGCTGAAATTGATAAATTAACTTTATTTTTGAAAGGATATAAAGAGGAAAACTTGGAAGGAACATGGTAAAGACTTTAGAATTGGATTGAAGAATATAACAAATGAAACAAGAACATAACCAAAACAGAGGACAATAGGTACATTTACGATAAAGTGTGCAAAATTATGTTTAACAATAGAAGGTGTAGAAATAATTCTTTACATTGAAAGTTGTATGGATAACAAAACAGTTTACTCAAAAAGGTGGAGAGATTCTCCCATTTTATGTTTGTTTTGTTTGTTTATGTATGTTGGTTGTTTTGTTTGTGTTTGCTGTTATAAAATAAAAATTTTACTGCTAAAAAAAAGAGAGAAATATTTCCAAAGTGTAGGCTGGAAACAGGGCCCCAGGAATGGAGGAGCTGGGAGGGACAACTTCTTTTTGGAAGGGGCCACATAGGGGTGTACTCAAGGTGGGTGAAGCAACAGGGAGTTGTGTGGAAGGGGAGGAAGCTTCCCCTCCTGAATCGCTGCTAGAGTCCCCCTCTCCAATGGGTGTTTCAATGGCTAGTCTTTGGGGAGTGCCAACAACTCTTTTGCCTTTGTAGAGAGCCCCAGGAACAGAGCAGGGAAAGGAAGCTCTGAGACCCCTGGTGATGCCCTGCTGGAGCGTGCTCCAGTGGGATGGCAGGATGGATTTGGTGCCCAGGGACAAGGGCCTGTGGAATGGGTGGGGCTACCCCCCCTCCATGATGAGCACCCTTTGCACTCACTTTCACTTTCATAGCACAGAGGGGTTCACATTCAGGAGGGGTGGGAGGGTATAAAATGCGGGTCCTCAGCCCAAGCAGCCAATAGCTAAGCCCATGGAGCGGAATGGGAACAGAGGCAGTCAACAGTGCCTGTTAAGCTTTGGAGGGCTCCTATTGGTGTTTCTAAGGCTGGAGAACTCCATTTCCCCCTGTAGCCTTGGAGTTTTGTAGACAGTTTAATTGAGTGAAGACTGTCTGGAAATGCAATCATTCACAAACTGCCACAAACAGCACCAAAGTTTGTGAAATGTTCATGCCAGTTGCCCATCCATGAACATTGTTTTGTCAGGGAGTTGTGTGGAAGGGGAGGAAGCTTCCCCTCCTGAATCGCTGCTAGAGTCCCCCTCTCCAATGGGTGTTTCAATGGCTAGTCTTTGGGGAGTGCCAACAACTCTTTTGCCTTTGTAGAGAGCCCCAGGAACAGATCATGGAAAGGAAGCTCTGAGACCCCTGGTGATGCCCTGCTGGAGCGTGCTCCAGTGGGATGGCAGGATGGATTTGGTGCCCAGGGACAGGGGCCTGTGGAATGGGTGGGGCTACCCCCCCTCCATGATGAGCACCCTTTGCACTCACTTTCACTTTCATAGCACAGAGGGGTTCACATTCAGGAGGGGTGGGAGGGTATAAAATGTGGGTCCTCAGCCAAAGCAGCCAATGGCTAAGCCCATGGAGCGGAATGGGAACAGGCAGTCAACAGTGCCTGTTAAGCTTTGGAGGGCTCCTATTGGTGTTTCTAAGGCTGGAGAACTCCATTTCCCCCTGTAGCCTTGGAGTTTTGTAGACAGTTTAATTGAGTGAAGACTGTCTGGAAATGCAATCATTCACAAACTGCCACAAACAGCACCAAAGTTCTGGAAATGGTCATGCTGGGCCCTCTTCCGCAAACATCACTTTACAAAAACTATGAACTGGCCAAAATTCATGACAAACTTTCCTTCATGATTCCGTTCATGCCCATCCCTAGGAGGAATCCAGGTTGAAATCCCTATGGGGTGCCTCACTATATACTTTGGTTTTCTTGTGTTCTCCTGAGGATTAGTTGCGCACTGCAAGTTCCATGCTTGGAACTCTGTTCCCAGGTACATTATTTGGATTGGGAAGGCTTAAGGCTTCCTACTTGCTATTTTCCTGATCAGCAGTGTGGCTCAGCAGTAGAGTATTTGCTTTGCATGCAGAAGGCCCCAGGTTCAATCCCCAACATCTCCAGTTAAGGATCAGGTGACAGGTGATGTGAAAGGCCTCTACTTGAGACCCTGGAGAGCTTCTGAGAGTCAAAGTAGATCGTACTGACTTTGATGGAGCAATGATCTGATTCAGTATAAGACATCTCTCTGTGTTCAAATTGCCCCAGGGACAGCAGGTAAATAACACCCCCACAGGCCATTTCAGGTTGCGACTAAGGTATGTGGAGGGAGGATTAATCCCCCTCTCCCTAAGCACGGTGGCCCCAATCTGAATCAGTCCCCACATGCCTGGACATTGATTCCACCACAGAACACACATCCCAGTGTGATCACTGGGACTCAGGGAGGACCGGAGGAGAATGTAATGTGTAGCTATGCCCCGAGCCATGAAACCTGGGTGGAGTCCTTGAGCAAATGAACTTGCTTCAGCCTAGTACCTGGCAGAATGCAACTAAACAGATAACAACAAAGTATACCAAAGGTTTTATAGAAGTGATAATCACATACCACCATTCAGGTACTTTCCTGGTTGTGTTTTGACTCTTCGATTGTTGCTGTTGTTGTTTTTTAAGTTCATAGCATTTTTGCCTACCAAACATGAGTAATTTGACTTGATTGTGATATAGGAGGCTGGTAATGGAGAGCCTGTGTGCAGTGGGTTCCCCCCCATAGAACTCTCCCTTTTCCAACAGTGCCTCTGGAAAACAGATCCTATTCTGCGTTAGTTTAGTTATCTGTTCTGAGAGTAGCTTTGGCATAAAGCAGGTTTGATAAGAGGGCATTCTGGACATTTAATATAATATTTGACGGAAGACTAATGAGCACTGTGGAGAGTGCTCAGCATGCAATGCAGAGATTATAGTTTCATCAACAGCAACATAAATTGAGGCAGAGCTCTTCAGCGTGTCAATACCCAAAGGGCGATGTGGTCCATTGGTTAGCTTTTCCACAATAATTATCTTTTGGACAACCCATATGAAAACAAGACATCACACTCTGAGTGCACCATTTTCGTAATGCAAACTTTCCAAGTCATAATAATGTGTTCATTTCCTAGCAGTGTTCAAATAGCATGTTTGCTGTGTTAATGAAACGTACAGGATTTTTTTTTACCCAAGTTGTGCTCCACAAATTGAACTCTAGTAACAATAATGCACATGGTAATGAGACTCTGATCAAGCCGCTATGAATTTTTTGAAAATGTGACTACAGCTTCTCATCTGTAATCAAATTCTACAACCCCAAACTTATTTCTGACTTAAATAGGCTATGAATAAAGATTGACTAAAAACTCAAGGGACATTCATATTGTTGTGGTGCTGACTGTTTATATTGTCCTAAGTCTATACTGACGACATGGGAGACAAATTATGGAGCTGGAACTAAATGACATTGCCATCCTTCTCATTGTATGACACATTGGCAGTGCTAATACAGATTCCAACCGTTTCTTTCCATTCTGTACCCTCCCAACAAAAGGCAAGAGCTATTTCCTTTAGCTTTAGCATGGGGGGGGGAACCAAGAAGGAAAGATGGAATGGTAAAAAAATATCCTTTCCAACACTGTTGTTTGTGTGACTGAGAAATGTTGCCTTTGCAAATAATAGACACCCAAATAAGGTTGCCAAATCCACTTAGGGAAATTTCTGGAGATTTCAGCATAATGCCTGGGGAGGGGAGTTTGAGGAAGGAAGGAAGGAAGGAAGGAAGGAAGGAAGGAAGGAAGGAAGGAAGCAAGCAAGCCATGGCCATGATGGAATAATTGCTTATTTTTTTAATATATAGGTTCCTGATGTTACAAATGTGGTGAGTATCACAACTTTTTTTGACTATTGTGAAAAATACGACCACCACCCCATTCCGCTTTTGGAATGTCATGATTATCCAATGGTGGTTGTTTGTTTTGGGTGTTGAAACTGAAAAGCAATATACCTATGTATTGCAAATAAAATAAATGCATGATAAATAACACCCCTGATTCACTCCTAGTTTAAGGAAGGAAGGAAGGAAGGAAGGAAGGAAGGAAGGAAGGAAGGAAGGACAGTGGAGATGCGATACCATAGAGTCTACCCTCTGAGCTGTCATTTCATCCAAGGGAAATTATCTCCATAGTCTGGAGGTCAGTTGTAATTCTGAGAGATCGCCACACCCTAAGTTACTAACACTATACCAAAAGCAGTATTTAGTGCTGGTTACAGGTTTTCGTAGGCCCTGGGCCAGAGACTATAACCAGGACCCCTTTCTCACTTTGAGTCCCTGTTGGGAAGAAAGACAGGATACAAATGAAGTACACTTCCATACACAGCAGAAGTGGCATAGTCACATTACCAGCCACATCACCTTTGCCTCCCTCCCGCTCCTGGTGAGTCCCTCCCCATCTTCCATCAGTTGCCAGGAGGGACCTGGCCACCCTACTTCAGGCAGTTCTGTCCTTCATTTTAATACATCCCACAGCAAAATACATCCCACAGCATATATTCCAAATCCTCCCGAACACACAGAAGCAAATACAGACATCAGACTGCCATGGGAAAGCGGGGGGGGGGAGGGAAGCTGGGTAGGAGGGGACCTCTCCCTGCCTTCAGTTGATTCCTCTAGACTCTCTCCCTCAATTGAAGAAGCTGCCACTGTGAGTGGGTCCACTGGCAGCTCTTATTGGTTGGCAAGTGATCACTTAAACCTACCCATGAAGCCACTTAGGCTGGATGGATTAGTGCTCTAAGCCAGTGTAAGGCAGCTTCATATTTTTAACTCCACTGGTAGATGAGCTGTTAGGAAACAATCTGGAATGGAGGAACAGCAGGAAGGGAAATACTAACAGTGGGTGCTTTTGCACATACTAAATAATGCACTTTCAATCCACTTTGCAACTGGATTTTACTGTGTGACTGGCAAAATCCACTTGCAAACAGTCACTGAAGTGGATTGAAACTAGATTATTTAGCATGTGTGAAATTGCACAGTGTTACACCCTTCTAAATCCATTGAAATAAATGGATTCTGCTCAAAATTTGCTGTGCTCAAAGTGGATTTGCATTTTTCAAAGATGTGGAGGCACTACTGCATTACAATGTGTGTTTAGTTCCTTTATCTTCAGTCTATTGGTCATTGCCTGTTTTCAATAACTCTTCATTATTCCTAACAAAATAACCTCTGTCATATCATTTCCATACTTAAAGTTGCTTTGGCTGCTGAGCAGCTTTCTTTTCCATCCTTGATGCTTGAGTTAGGCTGCAATCGCACACACTAAATAATCCACTTTCAATGCACTTTTGAATTGGATTTTCCCAGTTCACACAGTAAAATCCAGTTGGAAAGTGCATTGAAAAAGGATTATATAGTGTGTGTGATTGCAGCGTTAGATTACCTTTAATCTGACATTTTATGTGTGTGGGTGGGGGAAACGCTAACTTTCTATATCACCACTAAAACTGGACAATACATCCTTGAAAAATCAATGCACTTAAGAGACCCACCAGGTTTTAATTTATTCCAAGATTTAAGAGGTCCCCAAACAATTTAGCTGTAATCATGAGTTTATTGATACTGAGCTATACTCTTCCTAGCACAGGCTTAATTTATTACTGTGCTACAAAAGGGTGTTTTTTTTAATAAATCCTTTGATAAATCATTTGGATTTCTTGCCCAAACTATTCAATGCATTGACAGAATTTCAGTATGGAAATGGTCTGCATTGCCAAATCCTAAGGATTTGCAACAGAATCCTGAAACCTTCTCCCTACCCTCCTTGAAAAGCACAATCTGCATGACTTGTGTTCATGTCTTTGAAATAGCAAAAGTGTACCTCATTATGTAATATCTGTAAAAGAAACACTGGAAAACCATCTGGGATTTCGGCTTGTGGTCTATTTACCAGTTGCAATCAGTTGCATTCAGTATGCCAAACATTTGGTCCCGGTCACACCAGCGAGGAACTGCGGGCGGGAAGCGAGGCTGTTTGCCCCGGGGCAAAATGACGCACATTTGCATGATCAGACTTCCACCCGGCCACCCCGCAGTTCCTAATGATACTGACCTTTCCCCAGTGGCTTTTTACCATGCTCCTGCGGCGGAACGGGACACCCCGCCAATGACTCCGGGATGCCAGACAGATGTTTCTGTCTGATTGCGTCCCTTTAATCCATGGGGGAATTGTTTGCCTGCTGCAGCTTCCACTCCATATGATCGCAGCCATTCAACTACCTATTGCCTATGTTTGAACCTTTTTCAACAATGGGGCAAAGATCAACTCTCTAGGGCTATTTCAAGTAAAAAAAATGTGGAGAAGGAAGGCTCCCCATTTCCTCATGCATCATGGCTGCAATCCACCTGGGAAGAACAGAATTCACAGACCACATCTGTCAGCCTGAACTGGGAATGTACCTGGGAAATTGTATCACGTAGTTAGGTCCTCCGTGGTTATTAATGGCAAACGCAGGAGAACCATACAGTTCTGCAATGAAAACAGCAGCTTGTCAGAATTTGCAGGTAAGTGCTATTGAGCATGCTCACTTACAAAAGATCTGTACCAGCAACTGAAGCTCTGCCATTTTGTTTCCCACAATTAGTATCAGATTCAACCACTTTAGAAAACATTGGCAAAATGTCTAAATTAGGGGAAATAGGTTAAAAGATGTAATGTGGTATTTTACACCAAAAACACAAATATACATAGACAGGGATCTCTCCTATATTATAAAAGCATTTTGGGGTGGCCCCTGGCCTATGGGGTGGAAAGAGGAAATGCGCTCCCTCAGCCATTGGCCTGCCAGTTGCCACTCAAGGCATTTGTTAGATCCCAAT
>NW_015164735.1:136826-140910 GCF_001447785.1 Gekko japonicus
TTTTTAGTTGAACAATGGATGGGTTTTCAATAGACCAAAGCCAAAACTTTAAATATCTGGGTACCTACAAATTAACTACTCGAAGACCAAGGTGATGGTCTTTGGGAAGCGGTGGCACATTTTTAGTTGAACAATGGATGGGTTTTCAATAGACCAAAGCCAAAACTTTAAATATCTGGGTACACACTTTCCTGGAAGGCACATACTGACATTATAAAATCAACAGCACTTCAGGTTATGGGGGCAATCCTTAAATTTTACCATACTGAAGGGGGATATCAGATAGAACCAGCCCTAAAGCTTTTCCAAAGTGAGTTAAATCACCCAACTTTTATACGGTGTCGAGGTTTGGGGATGGAATGATTCCCTGATCATAAATTTGGAGAGAGTTCAAAATCTTTTTCTAAAAAGTCTGTTAGCACTTCCCCCAAACACTCCAGCTGCGCTGTTGAGGGCTGAAGTGGGTCTTCCCTCCCTTCGGGCTCACACTCATATATTTTTTTAACTATTGGCACAGATTGAAAAGAGCTCCAGCAGACAACCTTGCCAGCCTTTGTTTCTCTGAAAGCTTGAAAGACCCTAACTGGCAATCTAAGTATCATACGGTACTCCAGACGTATAATCTGCCAGACGTTGTCCATGGATCCTTTCAGGCTGATTTTGATGGCAAGGTGCAGATATACACACATGATACTGGTCTAGACAAAGAAGGTATACTAAGAAATAAAACATCTCCTTGGTATAAACTGATTAAAGTGGATCATCGCAGGGCACATTATCTAACTAAAATCTCTTTCATTAACTTGCATTCAGCCTTTACATCCCTTTGTTTCCAAACTATGCAAACAGCAGTGCTTGAAGGCTGACATACCCAAACACCAGCCACTGAGCGCCTTTGTATATGTGGTAGCTCAGTCCCTGAAGATCTGTGTCATTACCTCCTGGATTGTCCACTTTATTCACTCCCAAAAAATAAGTTTCTTGGCACTTGCTCCACATCTGGAAAAGTTTTAATGTTACTTGCAGAAGTGGAGCCAGAGTATTCAAACAAGGTTGCACTCTTTGCCCTAGCGGCAAAGAAAATCCACATCAAGTTGACTAAATCCTCTTCAGCTAAATAGCCAGGGCTACGTCAAAGTATTTAAGGTCCTTTTTAATAACCATATCCCAAACCTTATTTTATTTTGTATGTTATTTTAAGCAGTTTTATGACACACACACACACAGAGAGAGAGAATATATATATATAAAACTTCCTGTGTTTTAATGCAGATCCTATTCTGCATTTTATAACTTTTATTGTATTATATCGTATTGTATTTGTCATGGCCACTGGCCATATGCAATAAATCGAACTGAACTGAACAGTACACCAATTAACATATCCTAACACAGTTCTGATATTGGAAGTTGGCTTGACTGAAAGAGAAGTGCTTCAAGAAGCAGAGTACAATGAGATAAAGTTTGTGTTGTTTTATCCCCCCCAACCCACCTTGAGGTTTCCCAACTAACTGGAAAAATTGCTCATATGCCAATTCATGTCTCCCTATGCTCACTGTGCACTTGAGTCATTAGCAGCCTTTGAAATGGGGACACTATTCCCTTTCTGCCCGTAATTTAGAAAACAGCTTCCCTTAGATTTCTTCAGCAAGAGGTATAATTCCTGAAGATTTCATTCCAATTGGATGGGAGAGGGGTGGAGTTACAAATGGAGATGTGTTTCCATTAAAACTCCTGGAATCGAACAGAAAACAAAATAAGAATCTGACGACAAAAACAATTGAAGAATAAAATGAACTGAAAAAGGATAAAATGTCTGTGCATATCATATATACATTGTCTTTTCAATGGCTAGGTTTGCTTCTGGCTCTCACTGCAGTTCCCTAGCAACAAAGCTGAAGAATTAGAACTACTTAATATAAACCAAGAAATGTTCCTTAAACAGAAAAAGAGAGGAGGGTTAGCAGTCCCAAATATAAAATTATATTATCAAATGGCAGATCTGGTATGGATTATGGACTGGATTAAAAACTCAAGACAAAAAATAGTAAAACTTGATTCAGCAGACTTAGATGCAGGTTTACAAAACTACTTATAGATAAAGAAATCAACCAAAATGATCACAACACAAGAAAGGAGTCATATAATTAGAGATGGACTTTTGAGAATATGGATTAAACATCAGAATTTATTGAGTCCTCCAAATTCTCCGCTTATGTCAGCAATAGAAGCTCATTATGAGAAATTACAAGAAACTGTTTTTTTAATGTATGGTAATATGGTAAATGCTCAGGAAAACTCAAGTTCTGGCAAGATATCAGAGATTAAGGAATTAATATTCAATAGCTGTTTTATCAACAATTAGTTTCAAGATTAAAGAAGATCATTAACATGGAAGGGGAAGCCATAAGAGAGATGACTGAGTTTGAAAAGCTGATTAAAAAACAATCACCTATTATGACAAATATACAAGTTATTGCTTTAGTTAGAACCAGAAGAAGTAGTGAAAAATGTATCATTAAATGAATGCAGAATTTTAGAGAGAAAATACCTATGCATCAATGGGAACAGTTATGGGGAAAAGAAATTAAGTTTACAGCCAGCCAGGTGTTAAGAGAAAATTGGTATTACATGATTTTCAGATGGTATATTACTCCAAAGGATATTAAGAAAGTTGATAAAAACCACAAAGGAAAATGCTGGATATGTCAAGATACAGATGGAACTTTTTACCATATGTGGTGCAGTTGTAAAAAAGCAAAAAGATATTGGAAGGAAATACATGGAAAAATGCAGAATATATTACAATTCAGATTCCCCATGGAAGCTAAGAATAGGTTATTAGGAATACTGCCTACTGAGTTGCCAAAAGTACTGAAAGAGATATAAAAATATGTGGTAACAGCGGCTAGAATAATCTATGTGGCAAAATGGAAATCAGACGTCTGTCCAAGCTTTGAAGAATGGGACAATAAAACTTGCTGATTATGCAGGAATGGCGGAAAAAACAGAGCAAATTTGAAATTTGAGGAGAGATGGAATGTCTATTATGTAAGCAGGAGACAGAATGAGAAAAAGTTCAAAATTTAGAATGAGAAATAATTTAGAATTGTGTATAAATGCAGGCCTCAGTTCCTGCCAGAGCACACCAGAGCACCGCTCTGCCAGTCAGGAGCCCTGGGGGCGGGCACATAAGCCCCACCCCCTTCTCCCACCAGCCATCAGTTGGGACACGGTGGGGGTGTGTGAAACGTTCCCTTGCCTCCCTGAGCCCCGGTGGTCTTGGACTCGTAGAGGCAAAAAATTCCACCTCTGGCGTGTGATGTCCGAGCGGCATTGTGAGAGGTCATTCTGGCTTCCCCCAGCTCTCGGGAGGGGCTCTTTAAAAAGTTATGGCCGCCATCGCTGTTCTCAGCGGCAGCTGCGACACCTGCGCGCGGGGGGGAGGGGAGGAGTGAAACATTCTCTTGCCTCCCTGAGCCCCGGGGTGGTGGCCTTGGACTCGTAGGGGCAAATTCCACCTCAGGCAAGAGGTCATTGTGGTCTATGGGTCCCCAAACAGGTTGCTCCTATCCCCTCCATTGTTCTCCATGGTGGGCAAAAAGTAACTTCTCCCCCACCATAGAGAACAATGGAGGGGATAGGGGCAACCGGTTTCGGGGCCTGTAGAATTGGACCCCCTGGTTCAATGTTCCTGACACATGGAGGGTATCTTGGGGAGAGGCTCCAGCAGCTACCCTACGATTTTGGAGCCTCTCCCTCAAACCCCCTCCACTCCAGCCCCCAGAATATACCCTATGTTTTTGCCATTGACTTAAATGCCCCGTAGGATATAATGGGGCAGAACTCTCGGGAGGGGCTCTTTAAAAAGGTATGGCCACCTTTTTCAGGCTCCGCGCCGGAGCACCGGGCATGAAAAACAGCCTGCACAGCCGTCCCCCCTCCTTTTTCAGGCTCCCCGTTAGAACGCAGGGCCTGAAAAAGGGCCAGCTGAATGTCAGTTTCGGCCCCATTATATCCTATGGGCCATTGAAGTCAATGGCAAAAACATAGGGTATATTCTGGGGGCTGGAGGGGAGGGGGT
>NW_015164735.1:141413-142625 GCF_001447785.1 Gekko japonicus
TATATTTCATTGTATCTAAAGAAGAGTGTTTGTGCACAAAAAAGCTCATCTGTTGATCTTAAAGGTGCCACTGGACTCAAGCCAGGATTTAGTTTGCTGAAAAGTATTTGTTGTACATAGTGTTTCAGATTTTGTTGCAAAGTTTGTTGCAGCCTAGTGTGCTAAAAAACTGGGGCCGGCCCTGAGAGGAGGCCAGGGGGTGGGGACATGTAGCAAGCCCCTACAGATTTTACCCCTGAGCACTCTGTAACGCTAATTCAGATTCATCCCAGCTGCATGTATGCAGGACCAGCCCTAGATCCAGTGGTGCCCCAGGCAAGTCCTTCCCCTTCCAATAGTTCCAACTTTTGAACACCTTTTTAAAAATTGTGTGTGTGTTACCCTCACAACAACCCTGTGGGGTAGGTTAGGTAGAGAAGGGGAGATTTGGCCCGGGGTCACTCAGCCAGCAGAGTGAGAATACAAACCTGGGTCTCCCCACATCAATCTGCAACTCTGACCACTGTGCAGTGCTGCCTCTACTGATCTGTAATGTTCCAGAGGTGTTGCAATGTAATACTCAGTTTCTCAGACGAGTGTATGCCTGTCTGTTGGTCCACTTAGGAGTCTTGATCCTGGTTGTGTGGTGGGCTAGTTGTGGCAAATGGTAGGGAAGCTCAGTATTTCTGTATACAGTTGTAGGGGCTTTATTGCAATGTGGTATGGCCTGATATTATGTTCTTATTCCAGTGGGGGGGTGGCAATGGAAGCTGAGTGATAGGGTCTCTCCTAATGATTGCCAGAAGTGAGATGTGTCCTGGTCTTGTGTCTTACAGATGATTACAAATAGTCCTTTGCATTTATCTCATGCTTTCAACTTTAAAAGGATCATAATGCTGATTGTGTGAACTTAGGCAAATCACAAGAGGTAGAGCGGGAAGGGTTGCATCAGTGCTTAGTTCTTGTGGCCCTTTCTTACACGCCCAGGGAAATGCTGATCGCCACTTCGGGGCCAGGAAGCAATTTTTCTCCAGGCCAGGTTGGCACCCAGTGATCCTGGAGGGTTTTTTTTTATCATATTCTGGGCGTGGAACAGGGGTCACTGGGGTGTGTATTGGTGAATTTCCTGCATTGTGCAGGGGGTTGGACTAGATGACCCTGGAGGTCCCTTCCCACTCTATGAGTCTATGATTCTATAATTCACCCAGGCTGGCTGTGGGCACGCCAGCACCT
>NW_015164735.1:142647-153888 GCF_001447785.1 Gekko japonicus
CTTCTGTCAGGCAGAAGCGCCTGAGATCCTCCCCCTCCCCTTTTCCTTCGCCCGACTTGGAGGCGAAGGGAAGGGAGAGGGGGGAAAGAATGGATCTCAGGTGCTTCTGCCTGTCAGAGGGGCTGGTGCACCCTTCCGGTGATGTCAGGGGGTGTGGCATATGCTAATAAGTTATGCTAATGAGCTCCTGCAGCTCTTTTTCTACAAAATGACCCCTGTATAAATGTATGACAATGCATATAAATGAATTATAATGTAGAAGTAGAATGAGCTTTGAATATGAAAGTGCAAGGAATTAATCTTTGAAAAAAATACCCTCTGTTCTTTACTGTGAGATATATAATTATATAATTCTTTATTGTGTGCAATATTCTTTAATGTGAGATATACAATAGATTTTCTTTTAAACTTTAGTGTAGTAAAAACAATAATTAGTAACTATACATTATGAAATATTTAACACAGAGTATGTAGCAATGATAAAATTAATAATATAGTTATAAAATTTAAAATGATCAAAATATCTAAAAATTAAAATGAACTATTCCAGAAATTCCAGGGGGTTCGGCAGGCTGAAAGTCAGCTCTGATTTTGCCATGTCCCATCTTCAGCCTCTGAAGTCCAGGACTTCAGCCTCCCCTTCCTCCAAGACACCTCCAGGCTATCAGAAGGTCACCTTGACCACCTGCTAGATTGGCTCGCAGCCTGTTCAACAGTTGTAAGCAGCATAGTCCAGTATTCAACAAACAGTAAGCCTGTGTTTTAACAATACTTACATGCATCTAAAAATGATTCACATACATGTGAAAAAGAGGATTTTGCATGTGCAATTGAATACAATTTTCTCACAGCTATTCCCCCATCAAACCCTCTGTTTGTTATCAGCATTGCTATCCCATTACTGTCTGTAATCTTATAGGTGCCCAAAACATTAGCACTTCACACTTAGTGATGTGCAGCAATATAGTGTCTCCCCGCATTTCTTACTGATGTCTGACTCAGAAGTCATTGTTAACAAAGGCAAGTGAACTGTCTCAATCTGGATCAGTCCACACATGAACATTCTCACATTGCCACATGGAAATTATGTTTTTTTAAAAAAACATACCTTTGTGTCTACCAAATGTTGTTAAAACTTGACTAATTAAAGAGGCATGTTGGAGCCTGGAGCTTGTTTCTTCACTGCATTCTTGGCCCATCATGCTCAAATGACCGGGTGTTTTTTAAAAGTAAATGTAGGCATGCACAGTCTCACACTGCCTCATGGCAGTCACTTATTGAGGAAGGTTCCATAGGCAAGCACATTCTTGCTCAGCATCATGATGGTTGATCATATGCTCATGACTCTGTAGAATACAAGGCAGTTTATGCAGGAAAGCCTGTAGAAGCAGCTACCGTGCAGGTGCAAAGCTTCTTGACACACCATTCAATTTGAACTTCAAGCAGAAACATCGAGGCAATCGAGTGAGGGGCTCAACTCGCATGTAAACAGTTTGATTAAGCAAGTTTAAATGTCAATCATTTTTGTTTTGAAGTTCTCAGATCTCTGGATACCAAGTAGGAATAGCAATCATCACATAAATAACACACTCAAATTGCCAAAATGAATCACAAATGACTATTTTCTCATTCTCATCCTGGGGGGGAAAGTCACGAGAAATAATTAAGAGCTGTCAGGCTATGTTAAGGATTTTGGATAATTGCAATATCAAAATCAATACTATAAAGGAATAGGATGAAGTACAGGACAAATCCAGCTTTTAGGGAGACCTCAAGTAGCTTTTGCTAGAGGCTCTCCTTATGTGTAAATGTGTGTGCAAACAGTTAGTGGCAGAGGGTACACACTTGTATTGGCTAGGCCAGTCTAGAGGAAATGCCATAATGACAGTATGCTTAATGGCCCCTGGCCCTTGTATGGAACAGTCCCTTTTAATCCCTGAACTAGCAATGAGGCTAATTGCACAATAGTTTGGTTTTTTGTTAAAGATTTAATTTATCTATGTGGGGTTTCCAAGAAGAGAGACTAGAGTAAAGCTGCCAGGCCTCCTGCTTTGGTGGAAAAACAGTCTGGGAACCCTTGACTAGGGGTACAAAATTCTGGGGACACTGGCAACTGCAGGTCCATGGAGCTGGGCAAACAGAAACCCCAGATCAGGTGGCTGGTAGGGGAGAGAGGCCTGGAGCAAAACAAAACAATCCCCTCATCCTGTACACGTTCTTCTCCATTTCCTCCACTCCCATGCAGATCCCCCCCCCTTCTCTCAGTCTTCTCCTCCATATACATGTATACATTCTGGCCAGTAGTATTGCCAGGGAGATGTAGAGCTCCCTTTATAGTGATGATGGTTGAAGAGCTCCTATGATAGGGAGGACAGGTATACCTCCAGGTTTGTAGAAACCTTTTCCCTTTCCATACCTATTGTCCCTATTGTCAAGTTTGGAATTAGATATTTAGACTGGGGTTGTATAATATTGGTGGAATCTGTTAAAGCACTCTTGGAATAAAATTGTTCAGATCCTTATTACAAAACTAATTTAAGCTAATTTACACATGTCACCTCAGCTTGTGGGTTCTGTGGAGCAAAACTTGGAATGAATCTTGCAATCATTCAGAGAGAATAAGGCTGCGGTCACACACACTAAATAATCCACTTTCAATCCACTTTCCAACTGGATTTTGCCAGTTCACAGTAAAATCCAGTTGGAAAGTGCACTGAAATTGGATTGAAAGTGGATAAGTGTGTGTGACTGCGGCCTAAAACGACCTTTACTTTTCAATTATCATGTAACAAAAACATAGAACTTAATAACACAACTGAACAGGGATCTTTTAAAGTCTGAACTTCTCCCTCCTTCACCGCTCCTATGCTACCATGATGTTTACGGGCAGGAGTGCCTTTGCTTGACCTGTGTACCAGCTGCTGCTGCATTCCTTCGTTCCTTATTGTCTCTGACCTTGTAGACTGCCTGTGTGGTGTCTTCCCATCAATTACCCGTGGGACTAGTTTCGATTCCCAGCTTTGGCGTTAACGGCCTGGGGCCCCATTCTCCCACATGCAGGAGTCAGGCCGATTGGCCTAGGAATGGGGGGGTGCATACGAATACCCTATATCCCATTATGCTTGTAGGAACGTACGCATTCCTAACAGTGATGATGTTACTGCCTCTATAGCTCTTACAATAAAGTATAACCTTATGGTAAGTGTGTACTCAATTGTTTGGCTGTGGAATCTTACACTTGTCACCCCCAAAGACCATCCTTTTCCTTTTGTTGGTGGGCCAAGAAATCTCCAGCTGAACACTCTGTACACCAGCTACCAAGGTAAAGGTCCCAGTTGAACTCCCCACTAGATGACACAGCCCTGAAACAATAATTCTAAAATTTACAATGTAGAACAAAAGTCTCCCTCCCTTACCAATGTCCATCAATAAATCACAGTCAGGGCCAGATCCAGGTATTTTTGTACACTAGGCGAGGCTACCTTCTGCCCCCCCCCCCGCACCCACCAATTTTCAAATAAATAAACATATGTGCCTGCTACACTTCCCCTGACATAAATATTTTAAAGCAGCTATTTTCTAAAGCATGTGTTTTTGTTTTTTGTTTTGTTTAAAGAACAAAACAGCTTCGCTTTTGTATTTGGACTAGTTCAAGAACTGGATCAAGTGCATCAAACCATGCATGAATACTGAGTTTCCATTCACACTGTCAAGTTATCAATATACACCTTGCCAAGCATACTAGCTGATCCAGTTGGTTCATGTAAGCTGCAAGGCAGAATTTAATGTCAAGAACTGTAGCCACATCATGCCTTAGGTGTCTGTTACTTAGTCCACATCAGACAATCTCGGCAAAAAAGACCTGAGCATGGTGTCTCATTGGTTTATTTTAATCTGGATATCCTCCTCCTCCCCCCCCAAAAAAAAGTGGGGCAGAATTTGCAAAGATAGGAAGATTCTGCACACCCCCCCACACCAAGTTCTGCCCCAAGTTCTGCTACACTTGCCACCTGAAGAGGTGCAAACTTCTGGGCTCCCCCAGCCCCAGGCGCTGTGGATGGCAGTCACTCTCTCTCACACACACGCAGAGCCCACATTCCTCCTCTCTCCTCCTCAACCATGGAGCCTGGTGATACATACCCTGTCACGGATTACCAGCTCCCCTCCCTCCTGCAAGAAGAGGGAAGGCGCCCCACACTGTTGCTCGTGCCCGCGTGTCTTTTTTTCAGACAATGCCCCTCTCGCCTCAACAGCCCTGCAGGTTGGCACAGAGTCGCCCCCTCCCCCTAACCCCCGCTTCCTGTGCCCTGTCTGTGTCACCGGTCCCAGCCGTCCCTCCGGGATTTCCAGCCTCCCCTCTTGCCCCATGGTGGCAAGCAGCAGAGAGACGGCAGTGGGATCAGGGGTATCTTTTATTCCTAATATTTACATGCACACAGCACTGAGAGAAGAGAGCTCTGTGGCACGTCTGTTGGGCAGAGGAGGGAGGAGCAGTGAGCAACATCATTTTTAAATGAAAAGCACTATGGCTTACCCGATGCAGCCTTCTGGACCGAGTCTCTACTGGCACTGGCACGAGGGGGGTGGGGGTGGCAGCAGACTTGTTCTCCCCTCCCTCCTCCCTCCCTTCCCTGAGGAGAAACTGCTAGGCTTGGCAGAGCCCAAGCAGGGGTGGGAAAGCGGCTGGCGTGGTCTGAGCTTTCTTTAAGGCATCCATGGCAGTACCAACCTCAGTCCTGTGGCGACTGCATTAGCGCCCCATGGTCAGAGCGCCACATGCCCACGGGGGCAGCTGCCACCCAAGGAGCAGCAACCGGAGTCGCCACCACCTCTGCCAGCCACCGTGAGGAAGTGAGGAGGGGACTCGCAGCGGAGGCAGGCCGCCCTTCCTCAACAACATCTCCCTGGATGGGCAGCCACCCTCCTTGGCCTTGGAGAAGCAGCAGCAGTTGCCGTTGCAGCCTCCACCCTCCTCCTCGGCCCCCGTGAAGCAGCAGCAGCCGCCTCTGCTGCCGGACGAAGATGCAGCCCCTGTGGGCGTAAAGCCCAGCCCCCACCTCCTGCTGGCTCCCAACAGGCTGCCGCAGGGGCTCCTGCTGCCCTCAGCTGCCACCATCACCTCCAAGCTGGACCCTTCGTGGGGACTGGGCACTGCCGCCGCCACTCTCCTGCCCCAGCTGCTGCTCGGCAACCCAGCGATGCCTGCCACTGCCTCTGCAGTCTTGCCCGCCACCCTGTCTGGGGGCTGGGGGGCTCTGGCGGGGGGCCAGGTCCAATTTGGTGCCCTAAGGTCCAGCCCGTGCTCTAGGTGAATGCCTAGTTCGCCTAGCAGGTGAGCCGTCTCTGACCACAGTTACCTTAAACAAGGTGTTAAGAGCCTATGATTAGGGTTTAAGCTCCCCCAGAAGGCACTCTGGCTTCCCTCTTCAGCTTTCCACAAGGTCTGCACCCTTCTGCATCTAGACACTCCACCCCTTCCTAGCTTATTCCATTCCAAGCTAGGGGGTTACACACACTTACCTGAACATATGTTCTTATTAGTGTGCCAAAATACCATGTTGTTCACTGCAGCTTGTAAAACTACAAAGCTAGGCAACAACCATTTTTCTCCTGTATTACCGTATTTTTATTGTGGAGCAGAGATTAATTTGATCAGATAGTTTAATCATTACAATCTTCCCATTCCTTTAGTAGCAAACATTTGTCAGGTATTGTTTTTCATTCTTATGGCAAAGTAACAGAAGAAATGCTAATCTCTTCTTTGGAAACCTTTTGGCTTAAAAAGATATTTCCTCTCATTTACTTCAGGTGTATTGGCCATCTCATTATATAGACTTCAAGACTTCAGTAGACTTCAAGGGCCACAAACAGTAGCAAATACATTCAAAAAAGTAAATTAAATTATGTGCTTACTTTTATTTTATTGGGGTCAATAAAAACAGATTGCTGTGTCAACTGAATACACACTCACACACGCAAAAAAAACAACACAAGCAAGAGTGTAACTGGAGCTTTAAAGCAAAGAAATAGGGAGCAATCCAGAGGATTGGGAAGTGGGAGAGCCCTAAAAAAAAGTGCTGGTACTTAGTACTGGTGAGTAGCATCTCTCTCTCTCTCTCTCACACACACACACACACACATACACACACACACAGAGGTTGATTCGGGGGGGATTGCGGGGGATCGCAGTTCCCTCGGGTGAGGTGCAGGGGGCGGGGCACACGACGAAGCCCCGCCCTCTTCTTCCGGCTGCCCCCTTCTTCCAGCCTCATTCTGTTGCAGAAGTAGGAAGAAGCAGGAGAGTAAGTTGGCGTCCTCCCCCTCTGCCTGGCTGAGGCCACTCCACGTGGCCTCCGCAAGGACTCCCAACCCCATCCAGGAGCTTCCCCGAGGTAGCTGTGTTAGTCTGTTGCTGCAAAATAGTCCAAGAGTTCAAATAGCACCTTTAAGACTAACAAATAGCACCTTTAAGACTAACCTTTAAGACTAAGACTAACTGAGTGGTGGGTGTGGCCTTATGACATACTTCCTGTGATGTCAGGGGGTGTGGCATATGCTAATGAGTTATGCTAATGAGTTCCTCTAGCTCTTTTTCTACGAAACGACCCCTGCACACACACACACACACACACACACAAAGCCCCATCTATAGGCACCTAAAGGAGATGACAGGAAAGATCACTTTAAAGCCCCACTTTGTTTTCCAAAGAAAATATTTAAAAGCCTTCTCTAGTTGGCTATAAGCAAGAGACAAAAGCAGTAAAAGGTAATGCTAGGCAGTTGACACCTTTGTGATGTAGAAAATATATATTTTTCAAAATACTTCATATAAAGGAGCACATTTTAATCAATTAAAATCAATGTAATTAATTTTAAAAACGAAATCATAAACCAGAAGCAAAAGAGTTAAATAAACCCCATATGCCATCTAGCAGATTTAATCAATCTGTGTTTTATAGATTACAGCAAAGCTTTTGACTGTGTGGGCCATAAAAAGGTACGGATGGTTTTAAAAGAAATGGTTGTGCCACAACATCTGATTGCTTTGATGCACAACCTGTACTCTGGACAAGAGGCTACCGTTAGGACAGAATATGGAGAAACAAAATGGTTTAAAATTGCCAAAGCTCTCAGATAAGGATTTATATTATTTCTGTATCTGTTCAATCTAGATGTAGAGCATATCATAAGGAAAGCTGGATTCGATTTAGAAGAAGGTAGAGTGAAAACTGGTGGAAGGAATATTAACAATCTGAGATATGCAGATGACACCACACTTCTGGCAGAAAACAGTAAATGCTTGAAATGACTACTGATAAAGGTTAAAGCAGAGAGTGCCAAAGCAGGATTACAAGAATACAAATGTAATGACTGCTGAGGAATGACACAACTTTTGGGTTGAGGATGAAGAAATTGAAATTGTTAAGTATTTCCTATTCCTGGGCTTAATCATCAACCAAAACGGAAACTGCAACCAAGAAAGCAGAGGGCGATTGAGACTGGGAAGGGAAGCCATGAAAAAAAAAAAACATAGAAAAGATCTTTAAGTGTAAAGACGCATAAAGATAATTCAAACAATGATATTCTCCAATCTCCATGGATTCATTTGGAATGTGGTGTTGGAGGAGAGTTTTATGGATACCGTGGACCTCCAAAAATACAAATAAGTGGGTTCTGGATCAAATCAAGCCTGAATTCTCCCTAAAAGCTAAAATGACTAAACTGAGGCTATCATACTTTGGTCATGAGAAGATAAGACTCACTGGAACAAATAATAATGCTGGGGAAAATGGAAGGTGGTAAGAAAAGAGGAAGACCCAACATGAGAAGGATTGCCTCAATCAAGGAAGCCACGAGGGCCCTCAGTTTGCAAGACCTGAGCAAGGCTGTTAATTATAGGACATTTGTGAGATCATGAATTCACAGGGCTGCCAGAAGTCAGAAGCAACTTGATAACACATAACATGTACAAGTGCAAAGTGATGGATGTCCGGGCAAAAATGGTAATTTCACTTATATACAGATGGGGATCTAAACTTAGGGATGCCAAGTCCCCCCGGGGGGCGGGGAAACCCCTGCCCGGGAGGCCCCTTCCCCGCTGCCACCGGATTGGGCCCCCGGGGGGAACCCCACCCCCAAAGCATGTCACACGGAAGTGACGCAAGCATGTCAGGGACGTTGGGGGCGGGGCCACAATCATCCGAGGGAAAACTCTATGGTTTTCCCTCGGGTGATAGAGGCCCTGCCTCCAACGTCCCCGACGTGCTTGTGTCACTTCCGTGTGACGTGCTTGCGGCGCGCATGGAGACTCCCGGAGCAAGGCTGGACTCCCTCACTCCGGAACAGCTAAGCACTTGGCAACCCTATCTAAACTAGTTGTGACAGGTGCAGAAAAAAGAATTTGTGGTTGTGGTCAGTGCCTCACTGAAGGCCAGACTCAATGTGCAGTAGCAATTTAAAAAAGCAAATTTCATGTTAGGAATCATCAGGAAAAAGACTGAAAGTAAATCTACCAGTTTAGCAATGCCCTTATAATAACCACTCAGGTGGCAGATGCTGGAAAAGGTTTTTTTTTTTTTCCTGAGCTGCTGTCAGTCACAGTAGATGGTGCTGCAGGGAGCAATGGTCTGATTTGTAAGAAGATAGGTTCGTATTTTATTTATTTGAAACATTTTTATGCCACCCTTCCAACCAATCAGGGTCTTCAAGGGGGTGAACAGAAAAACATTAGATCACTTGAGCAATTAAAAAGGGCCAATGATCATTATTGGGGGTATGTCAAATGAAACCATAACTATCTATTTATCTATCTGTCTGTCTTCTTCATGATGTGGTTGTCTTTGGAAAGAAAAATGTCTCCACAGAGGAAACTGGCACATCAGGGAGAAGACTAGTCTAGCACCCTTCCCACATAATATCTAGTTTACTATTTTCAGAGAATGATTTGTATAGAGGGAGCACTCAGTTATGTGAGATCTTCCTTGCAGTTTGAAACAACAAAAACTGGGAACAAGATATAATCATCACATCTACTGCTTGTGAGCACCAGACTTCAGACATTCCTGACTTCTCTTCTGTCTTCCAGTTATGCCTCAGATGGTTGCCCTTTTCCTACTCTGAGACATTTGGGGGTTATGTTGTAATGAAAGAAACTGCATGCTAAGAGGCACTTTCTCGCTTATGGGGACATCACCATGATCCAGGGCACCAAAAAGAGGTCTGAACCTTGGCTATGATAAGAGCACAGGTTTCTCATATACATTTTTAACTGCAGTGTAAATGGTGGAACTGAGAGGCAATGGATTCCCTGGTGAGACAATGGCCGAATCTGCATTTGTATTTTTAAATCATTTTCGTGCTGTTATGACGCCATCCTTCTCTATGCTTGTTTGAATGTTGTTTGGAGAAGATTCTTTTAAAGCAGTGGGGAGGTGCAATGACAGTGGAGCTGCCCCAAAGGACGAGAAACATATGTGGACATGCAAAAGTATACTAGCACTGTTGAGGTATGAAAATGACACCAAATGTAGACAGCTTTTTTGAAGACGGAGTCAAAAGGCTGGGACACTGGTGGGAAAGACAAATGCAGATTCCGAGAGAAATGCTTTGGGCTTTTCTGGTAGTTATTGAAGTACCCTGCCTGGTAACCTGAGAGGGCTGCATCCATCTGCTTCCACTCGTTTTCTTTAGAGTAGGGATGAATAAATGTTTTTTATTTCATTAGTTTTTATATTTATTTATAATTTTATCAGTGGTTTTGGCTCTCTGATTTTCTTTGTTAGTTTAGTAGCTTTATTTGTCTTGTGTATAAATGTTTGGGTTTAATATGCAATTTATTTACAGAAAACGTATCATTTGTTCACCTAATATATGCATGACATACAGTGCAAATTTCTTGATGCCTGAATAATAATGAAAAATTTATACATTTTGAGGTGCGGGGGAGGGGGAGGGGAAATCTATGGGTTTGATTTGCTCAAGGAAGAAGTGAAAATCAAAGTAAGGATCTTCTGGTAAAAAGAGCCAAGAAGAAAAATTGGAAATGTGCTCTAATTTGGAAAGCTTTCATTGTCTTTTACAAATGGTTCTTTTAAATAGGGATGGGCATGAACGGGGAAAACACAGTTCAGTTCATGACATGGCCAGTTTACAAACCACAAACCATCACAAACCTTTTGGTGCTAAATGAACTAGTTTGGTTTGTGAGGGATGCCAAGTCCCCCCGGACTTTTGTGAGGTACATGCTGCAGTAGAATGCAGTAGAATGCCCCCCTCAGTGGGCAAGAACACCAAACTCACAGGAAATCTTCAGCTGACTTTACCTGCCCTCCAAGTCTGGTGAGGATTAGATTTCCAGGGTCCAAGTTATGCCCCCCCCAAAGGTGCCCTCAGGCTTTCTGGGGAAAAGACAGGTGCAGGTTCAGAAGTGTATACAATGGATCCTGTCCAAGGTAGATGCACCAAACTTGCAGCAGACCCCCAGCTGATTCTCCTGTACATACCATCCAAAGTATTTGCAAATTGGATTTATGGGGTCTGAGTTACAGGCCCCCAGAGAAGGTACCTCCATCCACCATTGTTTCCAATGGAAGAGGGAAGAAGAAAAGCAAGAGCAATAGAAACTCAATCAAAGTTCCAGAAAAATCTCTGATTTAGAAACTGAAGAATTTTTGAGTGCCCAGCAGAACCAGTGCAATGTGCCCAGGTGTGGTCCGCATTTATCCCCTGCACATGAAGCAGAACCATTTTGTAGCTCAGTGACAGGGCTGTGCCCCGACAGTCTGGACAGAGAGATCCTCCGGTTGCCACCAGTGGGTGGTGTGGGAAAGCCATGCTGCTGGCTGCTCCAGAGGTCTGCTGTGAAGTGCATAGTTCTGCCTTGCACTCTGGACAGCTCAGCCTTGACCATTGCCATTGTAGAGCAGTGCATGGCGGGCAAGACTCATCAGCTCATGGTTCTGCATGAGGTGATGGAGTATCAGGGAGCCACGCGCTGCAGCAGCTGGTGAAAGGCTGACATAGGAGGACATCTCCACAAGGGAAAAGGGTTGGCCATCCGCAGCAATCATCTCACCAACGAGATGAATTACTGCTTCCTGGGCCCTTCTGGATGGCACTGTCAGTCTCCCTGGGAGAGTGACCTCTTCAGGGTGGCCTGCCTTGATGTCCCACCCATCACACCCTGAAGGAGGGGAGCCTTTTTTGGAGGGACCTCTGGCTTCCCCTCCGCTTCTTCCTGCT
>NW_015164735.1:153899-185184 GCF_001447785.1 Gekko japonicus
CTCTTCTTCCTTCCACTGGTCACCACCAATGCTCCCTCTAAGCTGTGGAGTCTTGTGAGCAAAAAGTCTACTTTGTGAGCTACTGGCATTAAAGTTGTGGAGCAGATGATTTGGCTACTGCATAAATTAGTGTGCTCTGGAGTCATTCCTCCTGAGCTAAAACAAAAATGTGTAAGCCGGAGGCTAAAAAACTGTGAGCTAGCTCACAATAACTCTGGTTACCACTTTTTCCTCCAGTGGCAACATAGTGGGTGCAACATTTGCAGGTGCCTACAGAGGACAGAGGAGAACAAGTGTTGAGAGTTTGTGCCCCTCTGGATGTGGGTGTGGCACACCCGGCACTTTGCCACACAGGGGTCACTGGGGAGGGTGTGGAAAAGTTTCCAAAGTGTGGCCTGGAAACAGAGCCCTAGGACTGGAGAAGGTGGGAGGAATAACAGCTGATTTCTGGCACAGGGCTGGGAGGGGCCACAGAGGGGTTTTCCGAGGCAGGAGCAGCAACAGGGAGTTGTGTGGGAGGGCAGGATGTTCCCCACCCTGAATCACTGCTAGAGTCCCTCTCTCTGAAGAGTCTCTGGGTCTCTGGTCTAGAAATGTATTTATTCATGAACTTCCATGAACAGCACCAAAATTCATGAATGTTTGTGCCAAATGCCCTTCCACAAATATCACTTCACAAACCACAAACCATCCAAAATTCGTGATGAGCTTTACTCCTTGAGTTTGTTCATTCCCATCCCTCCTGTTAACACTCTTTTCCATTTCTATTTCTCTACAGAGGATATTTAAACTATTTCAAATTTTCACTTTGTGTCAACATTTGCTTTCCAATGAGAAAGAAATGGAAAAAAGAACATATTCTCTGGAAAGGACAATGTTGCCAAGGGATGACAGGAGCTACACAGACATTAACATTCAACAGAAGTGTAAACTGATTTTTTCCCATCCAATTCTTCATTGACACACTGACCTTTCGAGAAGTTTTGTCAAAGTTTAAACAAGAGATTTGGTCTTGTTTTATTTATTGCATTTCAAAACTGTTTTTCCTGATTCTTCATTAAGCTTTGTAGTGGCTGCTGCTCTTACATGGCTGTATTGCAGCTCTTCTCCTTTGCTTAAAAGTCCACTTAACATCCTCTTATGAACAATTGTATGATGTTCTTTAGATGCTATTGGAACTGAAGGGATGACAAAGATGGAAGAGGGAAATGTACCCATGCCATGGCTGCTATTTTCAGGAAGGGGGTCTGAAGAACTGAGTCAAATTTGAGGTGATGAGAGATGAAGTTCTAGAACTGTTGGGGAAATTAAAAACTGAAAAGTCTCCAGGTCCTGATGGCATACACCCCAGAGTTATTTGGGAACTCAAATGGGAGATAGTTGATCTACTAACCTGTATATGTAATGTGTCACTAAATTCAGCTGCTGTACCAGAAAATTGGAAAGTAGAAAATGTTACATCAATTTTTAACAAGTCCAGAGGGGAACCAGAAATTACTGGCCAGTCAGTCTAACGTCTGTCCCAGATAAATTAGTAGAAACTGTAATCAAAGATACACCAAATGAACAGGGAACCTCACCCTGCCTCACCCTCTACAATCTCTCTACATTGGAAGCAGGTTATATTTCTGGGATCACAGTTACAGACCTCCCCAAAAGATCACCCCAGCGTTCTCTCTGGAAAAGACAGCTGCAGTTACAAGAATGTATGGAACAACTCAGGAACAAGCTAGTGACACCAACTCACAGGGAAATTTCATCTAGGCAGACTGCCCCAGCCAAACACTGGAAGCAAGGCAAGCATCTCCCCTATGCTTGCAGCCCCCCTTAGGTCTCCAAAGGCAGATCTGGAATGACAGAAAGGCAGACACGACAAGACTGCTGACAGGGGCTCCCCAAAGTAACCCCACAACAGCTTGGCAGGCACCCCAGCCCCACCAGACAAGCAGGGGTAGTGTGTCCACAACTTTCACAGCCCCCTCCCCAGGCTGAAACACACAAGTCCAGAGCACACCCAACAACTGCAGTGAATTCTTCTACTGTGCTGAGGATTGGAAACACATGTCGAGCCAGCCAGGCCACCCTCAAACTCTCCAAAGGCAGGTTCAGAATGACAGAAAGACAGACATCCCCAGAGTTCTGACAGAGACCCCCCAAAGTAACCCCAATCAGCTTGGCAGGTACTCCTGGCAAGCACTGGAACCCAGCAAGGCATACCTACAACACTCCCAGGCCCCCTCAGGCCCAAACACAGAGATCCTCTTGTCACAGCCCACTCCTAGGTGAAATTTCTGGTTATTCACCATTAGCAGATAAGAGATCACCTCTTGTGAATTGTACAAATGCAATGGAAAGGGTTAGTCAAACAGGGGCTTGCTTGCACAGGCAGATGTTTGTGGAGATAGATGTTTGCTGAGGTGGATGCTGTTCCAAGAGGTAGGTTTTGTGTTATGAGGTAGATATTGTTTCATGAGGTAGGTGTTGGGTGAGGGAGTCCACTCCAACCTGGCAGAGGTGGCCGTCCTCCCACCCAAGCACCAAGGGCATAACCTGCAGGCCACATACCAGATTACCCAGAGAGAAGGAGGAATGGAGGGGGGGGGGACATGCGATGGGACAACAGAAGGCCTGAATCTTACCCTGGGAGGGTGCGAGAAGGGACACCCGCGCGGGTTGTCCTTGAGAAAGGCCAACTCATCTACCCTGGCCTGGTCCAGGTGGGAGTAGTGGGATCTACGAATGTCTCCCAGGTGAGAGAACACCCACTTGGCATGGACGCTGGTGGGAGGGCTGGAGAGGAGACTAATGGCCATGCAAGAGAGATTGGGCCAAATGGTAGCCTTGTGTGACCAGTACTCCAGGGGATTGGTGAGTCAGGCTCAGGGGATTCGGTGAGGTACTCCCTCCCCACCACCTCTGCTGAACTGTCCATCATCACATGCCTGGCAGTCCTGACAATGCTGACCTTCCAGTTCACCACTGACAACCAATAGCAAGGCTTCTCCCTGGTTGGGCTGTTTGAGGCAAAGGTTCCAGGCTGTGGCTCTTCCTCCCTCCCCAGCCTCTTCCACCTGCTATTCTCGCTGGCCACATCTGTGGCCTGTAGCGTCCGCACTTCTTTCCAGAGCGCATGCTTCCATTGCACAGGTTCTGCATTCAGTAGAGCAATGCTGCCTTTTATCCGGGGGTCACAGATGCAGGCCAGGTTGTACTACGCTTCCTTGCAGAGAGGATGCAACCTGGTGGTGATGTCCACCTACAACCTCTGTGCCAAGGCCCTGACCCATGAAAGAACAGCCATCTCCTCAGGGCCTGGCTCCAATGTGGAGGCTAGCACCCAGTCCAATCCTTGAATCAAGGGAATGACTTGCCCCAGGCTGGCTGTATGGGTGCAGAGCACATCAGTGGTGTCCTGGAAGGGAGAGGGTCAGCCAGTTATTGGATCTCATGCTGAGTTCCTCTTCCCCATGCAGGATGGTCATGGAGGAGATATTATCCTATACCATGGTCTTCTATTCCAGCAAACTTGCAACCATGGCATAGGTGGAGTTCCAGCAGGTGGGTAAGTCCAGGATGAACTGGTGTTCAGGCTCATCCCCTTCCCCTTGCTGCTCGTACAACAGATGGGCAGACTTGATGCTGTGTGAGAAGTGGGCCACCAGGCACTGCCAACATGTTGGGGCCAGCATCCAGGACCATGCAGCCACAGGTGATGTTGCCACCACCCACCCACTCCCTCAGGCTACTCTGAATCACAGCAGCGATGTTTTGCACTGTGTGGTCTGCATTCATCCCCTGCACATGAAGCAGAACCATTTTGTAGCTCAGTGACAGGGCTGGGAGGGGCCACAGAGGGGTTTTCCGAGGCAGGAGCAGCAACAGGGAGTTGTGTGGGAGGGCAGGATGTTCCCCACCCTGAATCACTGCTAGAGTCCCCCTCTCTGAATAGTCTCTGGGTCTCTGGGCAGTGCTAACAACTCTTTAGCCTCCATGTGAAGCCCCAGGAATAGATCAGGGAAAGGAGGTTCCAAGTCCCCTGGTGATCCCATGCTGGGGGTGAGCTCCAGTGGACTGGAAGGATGGGTTTAGTGCCCAGGGAAAGGGGTTTGTGATATGGGGGAGGTGGAGGACATCTACCTCCCATGATGAGCACCCTTTGTACCCACTTTCACTCTTATGACAAAGAGAGGTTCACAACCAGGAGGTGTGAGAGGATATAAAATATAGATCCTCAACTGAGGCACCCAGTAGCTAACTCCCTCTGCTCAGCATAAGCAGAGAGATGCATAAGCAGAGCCCTGAGTCCATGTAACACCCCCAAACCCCAGCAGGGGAAAGGAATCACAATCAAAATATGGGTCCTCAGCCAAGGAACCCAGTAGCTAAGCCTCTCTGCTCAGCCTCAGGGAGACAGGGTGGCTCAGAACTCTGAGTCTACCTAACACCCCCAAACCCCAGCAGAGGAGAAGAGTTCACAATCAGGAGGGAATGTGTTCTGCTAGTCTGATTTTAACAAGTTCCCTGCCTCTTGGTGTAACTGTAAACAGCTGACAGATGAGAGGGTGTGGAGCTGAGGTGAGCATTCTGATCCTATAGAGCAGAATGGGAACTCTGTTATTGGCAGCTAGTAGTGCCTGTTAAACATTAAGGGCTCCTATTGGTGTTTCCATGGCTGGAGAATTACAGCCCACTGTTGCCTTGGAGTTTTGTAAACAGTTTAATTGAGCAGAGACAATCTGTCTAGAAATGTATTTATTCATAAACTGCCATGAACAGCACCAAAGTTTATGAATGTTTGTGCCAAATGCCCTTCCACAAATATCGCTTCACAAACCACGAACCATCCAAAATTCGTGATGAGCTTTACCTCTTGAGCTTGTTCATTCCCATCCTTCCTGTTAACACTCTTTTCCATTTATATTTCTCTACAGATGATATTTAAACTATTTCAAATATTCACTTTGTGTCAACATTTGCTTTCCAATGAGAAAGAAATGGAAAAAAGAACATATTCTCTGGAAAGGACAATGTTGCCAAGGGATGACAGGAGCTACACAGACATTAACATTCAACAGAAGTGTAAACTGATTTTTTCCCATCCAATTCTTCATTGACACACTGACCTTTCGAGAAGTTTTGTCAAAGTTTAAACAAGAGATTTGGTCTTGTTTTATTTATTGCATTTCAAAACTGTTTTTCCTGATTCTTCATTAAGCTTTGTAGTGGCTGCTGCTCTTACATGGCTGTATTGCAGCTCTTCTCCTTTGCTTAAAAGTCCACTTAACATCCTCTTATGAAAAATTGTATGATGTTCTTTAGATGCTATTGGAACTGAAGGGATGACAAAGATGGAAGAGGGAAATGTACCCATGCCATGGCTGCTATTTTCAGGAAGGGGGTCTGAAGAACTGAGTCAAATTTGAGGTGATGAGAGATGAAGTTCTAGAACTGTTGGGGAAATTAAAAACTGAAAAGTCTCCAGGTCCTGATGGCATACACCCCAGAGTTATTTGGGAACTCAAATGGGAGATAGTTGATCTACTAACCTGTATATGTAATGTGTCACTAAATTCAGCTGCTGTACCAGAAAATTGGAAAGTAGAAAATGTTACATCAATTTTTAACAAGTCCAGAGGGGAACCAGAAATTACTGGCCAGTCAGTCTAACGTCTGTCCCAGATAAATTAGTAGAAACTGTAATCAAAGATACAGTTATTAGGCATAAAGAAGGAGAAAATCTGCTGAGGGGAAATCAGCATGGCTTCTGCAAAGAGAAGCCTTCCTTCACCAACCTGTTGGAGTTCTTTCAGAAAGTGAACAAATATGTAGACAACAGTGACCCAGTAGACATTATATACTTGGACTTTCAAAAGGCTTTTTTTAAAAAAAAAATCCCCGGAGGGATATTTTTAATTATTTTTTATAAGACTACAAAACTACAAAGAAAATATAAGGGAAGGGGATTACATCTAAGGATAAAGGATAGATAACCACACTACACTAAAAAACCAAGAGGAGGAGATCATATCCGTGTTAATCTAAGTGTTATTAGTAAAAGTGTTAGTACAGCAATATACTTGTAGAGTTCTTGTTTGTCTTGGCTTCAATGTGACTTTCAAAAGGCTTTTGACAAGCTACCTCACCAAAGACTCCTGAGCACTGTTCCCTCTAAGCTGAGTTAGTGTGAGCTAGCTCACAATTTCTTAGCCTCCGGCTCACACATTTTTGTCTTAGCTCAGGAAGGATGGCTCCAGAGCAAACTAATTTATGCAGTAGCCAGGTCAGTTGCTCACAACTTTAACGCCAGTAGCTCACAAAGTAGAATTTTTGCTCACAAGATTCTACGGCTTAGAGGGAACATTGCTCCTGAGTATACTTAGCAGTCAAGGGATAAGAGAATGAATTATTTTATGGATTAAAAATTGGTTAAATAACAGGAAGCAAAGAGCAGGGATGAATCTATAATTCTCATAATGGAGGGAAGTAAGCAGTAGTGTCCCATAAGGATCAATCTTGGGGCCAGTACTATTTCATTTATTCATCAATGATCTGGAACTATGGGTGAGTAGTTTAGTAGCCAAGTTTGCAGAGGTCACAAAATTATTCAGGATGGTGAAAACCAAGGCTGAGTGGGAAGAGCTCCAAGAGGATCTCCACAAAGTAGGTGAATGAGTTCAATGTTATTAAGATAAGGTAATGCAATTAAGATGATTTAGGGGGCTGGAACACCTTCTCTATGAGGAAAGGCTGAAGAGTCTGGGACTTTTCAGTTTAGAAAAGAGATGACTAAGGGGGGAGGACATGAAAGAGCTTTCTGAAATTATGCATGGAGTGGAGAGAGTTGACTGAGAATTTTTTCTATCTGTCCCAAAATACTAGAACTCAAAAGCATCCAATGAAGCTGATGGGTAGTAGATTCAAGATGGACAAAAGGAAATACTTCTTTACACAAAGAGTGATTAAAATGTGGAATTCGCTGCCAGAGGATGTAGTGACAGCCACAGGAATAAATAGCTTTAAAAGGGAATTAGATAGATTCATGGAGAATAGGTCTATTAGTCATGGTGACTGAGGGGAACCTTTACATTCAGAGGCAGTCACCCTCTGAATCCTAGTGGTAGCAGGCAACATCAGGGGAAGGCATCAGCCTCTGTGCCCTGTTGTTGGTGCTCCAGAGGAACTGGTTGGCTACTGTGTGAGACAGGATGCTGGACTAGATAGACCACTAGTCTGATCCATCAGGGCTGTTCTCATGTTCTTACATTGTATAAGGAAGCAGACTCTGCAGGGATGGAAAAGAGATGCACTACACACAGGATACTGAAGCACAAACTGTGATCTCATGGGTTTGATTCTGGGCTGAGAATACTAATCTATTTTGTTAAGGGGGAGATATTTTCATCAGTAAGGGTTAATTTCAAAAAGTGTGCCAAAGATATAAGGGCACTTGTTTTGGGGAGAGAGCTATTTGGTTCTGATGAGCAAAGCTAAGGAAGAAAAACATAGAAATGGAACCCATTAAAAAATCAAAAATCCTTTCTATTAATGTAAATGGCTTAAACTGCCCCAATAAAAGAAGAAAAATCTTTCACCAAACTATAAAGTTACAAGCGGATATAATATGCTACCAAGAGACCCATATTAAAAAAGAAGATACTAAATATTTACTAAATTCAAAATTAGGCCAATCCTTTATAGTGGCCAATGATAGGGGAAAAAATGGAGTGGTAATCTATGCTAAAAATCATCTAAATCCTCAAATGATTTATACCTCTAAAGAAGGGAGAATGGTAGCCATTAAAATCGTAAGACAAGGAATAGAAGCATTAATTATAAATATCTATGTGCCGAATCAAAATCAAGAACATTTTTTTCGAGGAACTAAAAAAAGTTTTATCGTTAAAAGCTTATAAAAATGTATGTATTATTGGAGACTTTAATGCGGTGTTTGACCCGACGGTGGATAGGAAAAAACAAGGGAAGAGAAAATCAGGATTGAAACTACCAAAAATTTTCCTACAAACAGCAGAAGAATACAATCTATTAGATGCCTGGAGAACAAGGAATATAGAAAAACAAGAGATGAAAATCCGGAATTAATTAAGGACTACTTATTAGAAAGGAATGATGTAAAATTTGATAACAGTCAAAAGTTTATTTTGAACGAGTCAATTACTAATTGTGAACTGGTGGAAGCAATTAAAAAGCAAAAAACTAAAGAAAGCACCAGGACCAGATGGGCTACCAATAGAATTTTACAAAATATTCAAAGATCAGATTATACTCCCCCTAAAAGAAGTTATGCAGAATATAGGAAAAACAGGTAAAACACCGGATTCATGGAATCAAGCGAAAATAACATTGATACCTAAACCAGATACGGAGAAAAATCAAGTTAAAAACTACAGACCTATATCATTATTGAACGTAGATTATAAGACTTTTGCAAATATCTTAGCTAATAGATTGAAAAAAGTATTAGTCCAAATGATTCATCGAGGCCAATCAGGATTTCTGGATAAAAGGTATATGAAAAATAACATTAGGACAATTATAAATGTCTTAGAATTTTATGAAAACCACCAAGAAAAACAGCTGGCGTTAATGTTTTTGGACGCAGAAAAAGCATTTGATAACTTGTCTTGGGAATTTTTAATACAGAAACTGAATAATTGTGACAGTGGATTAAATTTTCTGACGATGATAAAAGCTGTATATAAAGAACAATATGCTCAGATTTTGGTAAATGGAGAGCTGACTCAGAAAATTGAAATTCAGAAAGGAACTAGACAAGGATGCCCTTTATCACCGTTGTTATTTATTTTTGCACTAGAAACACTAAATGAACAAGTGAGACAGAATCAACGTATACAAGGACTTAAAATAAAAGGACAAGAATACAAGTTACAAGCATATGCGGACGACCTCTTGTTTATCTTAGAAAATCCTATAGACTTGAATATTCCATTATTGAAAGTAATAAGCGATTACGGATGAGCGGCTGGTTTAAAAATTAACCTCAAGAAGACCAAACTGTTAACAAAAAACTGTACGCCAAAAACAATTAAAGAAATCCAAGAGATCACATCATTGGAAGTAGTTAAAAAAGGTAAATATCTAGGTATCACTATGTCAAACAGAAATAGTAATTTAATAGAGGATAATTATAACAGATTCTTGGAAGAAATAAAGAAAGATTTAATTAAATGGAAGGACATACATCTTTCTTTTATGGGAAAGATCATCACCATTAAAATTAACATTCTTTCTAGATTTTCGTTTTTCCCACAGAATATCCCAGTGCTAAAAAGATCTCAGTTTTTTACAGATCTGGATAAGATAGTTAGGCATTTATCTGGCATTCTAAAAAGCCCATAATAAAACTGAAAACTCTACAAGATAAAAAAGATAGAGGAGGTTGTGGTCTTCCTAATTGGAGTTTGTATTATCAAGCGGCTAGTTTAGGTTGGGTTAAAGAATGGATTGAACTGAAAGACAATAGATGCTTATCCCTAGAAGGTCATGATTTAAGTATGGGTTGGCATGCGTATGCCTGGTATGGAAAGGACAAGATCCATTGTAACTTTAAAAATCATATACTAAGAGGTGCCTTAAGTAATATTTGGAATAAGATCAAAGAAAAAATTTATAACAACACTCCTAGAGAGAGCTATTTGGTTCTGATGAGTTACTGTTATAGGACATGGTAAGCAGGGATGTTTAAATATCCTCCAGTACAGTTCATGTTCTGTCTACGATTAGCAGCTCAAGTCTGTGAAGGACATTACTTTCCACACAGTACAGTGTGATTGGCAGCATTTCATGCCGGTGTGTTCTCACACAGCTCAATGGGAGTACTAGTTTCTCCCTTCTCCTGTCATCACTGGGCACTGCTCAGTAGCTGCTTGTTTAAATAAAGAGAGAGGAAACCAGTCAGTCAGCCACCGATTATAAGTAAACACAGTGTTTTTTAGAAAGTCTTATTGTTTGGTGTTTTGTCTAAGTTTGTATTATTTCATGCATCCATGGGGTTGAACAGCCATGGGAGACATACCCCCCTGTAACTGAACTAGGGTTGCCAAGTGTAAATTCCTCTGGAGTGGGGGACTCCTGTCCGGCATCTGGAGTGCGTGCGCACGCCGCACGCACGCCACCCGGAAGTGACGTGACGACGCTGGGCATGCTGGGGGTGGGGCCACGACCATCTGAGGGAAAACCATAGAGTTTTCCCTTGGATGACCGTGGCCCCGCCCCCAGCGTGCCCGGTGTGGTCGCATCACTTCCGGGTGATGCGCACGTCGGGGTGGGGTTCCCCCCGGGGCCCAATCCGCTGGCAGCGGGGAACGGGCCTCTGGGGCAGGGGTTTCCCCGCCCCCCGGGGGGACTTGGCAAGCCTAAACTGAACAAACCATCCATGGGTCTGCAGAAGAATCCATTTCACTTGCTGTACAGAAGGCAAAGCAGCAGCAAGACAGACTGCTGGCTCAGCTGCTGTGCAACAAAAGATTTTTTTCTAATAGGTTGGCAGCCTTCAGTTGGAATTTGGAATCAGTTGCAGGGCGTGACTGTTCTATCACTATCCAGTCAGCAACCTGTGTGCCTAAAGTGTAATATAAGCCTGTAAAATAAGCTTTCCTTGGCTGTTGGCAGGAAAGGGCTAGAAGTGAACTAAGTCCATCTCTCTGCTGCCCCTCCTGGATATCTGACTGATGCACTTGTATCTTAGTTAAGAGGGCCAATTCCAATTCCTAGAAATCTGGGGAAGAGCCAGGGGAGGGCAGAGTTTGGGCAGGGAGCTCAGCAGAAATGTGATGCCATACAATCGACCTTCCAAAGCTGCTGTCTTCTCCAGGGAAAGTGATCAGTTATCATTCTGAGAGAACTCTAGACGTCCCTTGGAGGTTGGTAACCTTCACACATAAGCAGCCCCAGCTGTTGGTTTGAACTGAGAGATTGGACACCATCCCCTTGCATGCAAGATTCTCCATCTAGCTAGAGATAAATTCATGGAAACCCAACCCTAGCTGGATAAGAGCATGTAGCTTTTGGGTAAGCACAACAGACATATCCTTGAGATAGCACAAGAAATCTTATAAGAAAGAACATGATGTATGTATGTTTACTGTACAGTCATTGAATTGTCTATGCAGTCCATTACCAGCACAGTGAAATGCTGGTGATATACAATATTTTATTATTCACTAAATAATATGAACGGATAATATGTATGGTAACAACTTACAGAATAGTTTTAACATAGTAGTAAAACTTAACTGTGTCTTATTATTTTTCCATTGTTCCAGTATATTAAATTAAAATCTGATTCATGCAGAGCAACAGTACAGAAACTAATATTCTCTTCTTTCTTATTTCCCATATGAGGTGTCCATGTATTTTTCATTTTAAATTAGTTTTCTTTCTCCCTTGTGTAATAAGATCAAGAAGCTTCATGCTGCTGAACTTAACAGTAACAAATGCCTTATGCAGAAACTGCAGAAACCAATACCTTTAAAAAAAATTGACCCTGTTGACTTTTTAAAAAATCCTTTGTGAAAAAAATCCTACAGCGGGACATTAAGTCTTCTACAATAGATTAGTAGAAAACCAATTTAACCTGTTTGAGCCACTTCTATTGCAAAACAATACAATTTGTATTCATTATTACTTCACATTTTCCTTTGAGATTTGAATTCATTACCAATACCTGTTCAATCACTGGAACATCTCTCATCGATTTCAATTAAGGAAAGGGGAATTACTTCTTATCAGATCGCCTTTATAATCTCTAAGGTACTGCCTGTGAATCATCTGTGATCAATGTAAACTGGATGCAGTGCATTCAAGGCACATGCACGTGTTTAGCCTAGAAGTCTGTTGAATGTACATTTTTGTTGAGATCTGTGGCCCCCTGTATAGCTCAAGCTCTGTAACATTATTATTGCAGACATAATTGTACAAACACAGCTACAAAAGAGGATGAATACTTAAGATGTGATAATTTCTATACCATCTATCATTATAAACTTAAAACATGTGATTTGTTCTATTGATTCAATACCTGGCAATCTGGTTGGAGACTTATACAAGCTGTCTGAATTTTAGGGAAAAAAGGATGAATAACTATTACAGCACTTTTAAAAATTGGCTGAAGATGGGCTAAAACAGGTACATGTTAGACTTTTTGATCACTGAAATGGTTTTGAAATGTCATTGGATTTCTCTTCCAATTGACTGATGTAAATTTTCTATACACATTTAAAGACGTTAAAATGTTCCCACTTTCAATAGAGAGAGGTGTGGGTAGCTTATGCAGAGTATTGTCAGGATCCACAGCAAAACAACGAAGTACATGCTTCTAGGAAGGTTTTACGTTTATTGAAAAGCCATAGATGCAGTAACATGAACACTGTTAGGAATGGTGGGTGATCTATGCGCATAATAGGTTATAGGGCATTCGTATACACCACCACCCCAACTTAGTATCCAATTACATGGGTTCCCGCGCGCTAATTTGGGAAGGGAACAGTGGCATCTTGCTTCCCCTCAGTTTGGCATCTTTTCGTTTGTTTGTACCCTGCTTTTGACCCCAATGGAATCCTAAAGTGACTTACAACATTTTCCCTCCTTCATTTTATCCTTATGACAACAACCCTGTGAGGTAGGTTGGGCTGAGAGACTATGCCTGGCTTACAGGAAAAGAGGAGGGCATTGGGACGAGGAGCAGAGATGATCAAACATCCACTGGTTCAGTTCATGCTCTGATTCCCAACCACAGTCAGGGAGTAGATTACTTGACAGGCGAGTCAGATTCAGTCATTCATGCCTTTTCCAGAATGAATAAGAAGCTTCTTGCTGTGCCCTAACATTACAGGGACTCATCAAGATGCTTAGCAGGGGAGATCAAATGCTAAGTTGCAGCTGGCTGGGGAGATAGCCAAGAGTCAACTTCTCCGCCCCGCCCCCCCTCGCACATTGACCAAGCTTCTTCTTGTGTCCCTTCTGGCAGGGGACAACAGAATCCAACTGCTAGCTGAACAGAGATCAGCTTTCCATTTCTGCTCTCTTCCCCTCATCCAAAGCTTCTCCCTACATCCCAACACTGTGCTAGGGTTAGCAACCTCCAGGTGGGGCCTGGAGAGCTCCAGGAATTACAACTGATCTCCAGACTACAAGAGACCAGTTCTCCTGGACAAATGACTGCTCTGGAGGGTGGACCCTAAGGCATTGTACCCTACAGAGGTCCCCCCCAAAATTCTTTTTCAGCCTAACCTACTTCACCAGGTTGTTGTGAGGATAAAATGGAAGAGAATAACGTTGGGGTAGATCCAAAGGATCCAACTACAGAAATGGCTCCAATGGAAGAGCCACTTAAGTTGGAGGAAGGCTTCAAACTTTGCTCAGTGGAATGGTAGGATAGGGGTAAGAGCCACCCCATCATAAGCCACTTGGGGTGCCCACTGGGGAGAAAATTGGGGTATAAGTATCTAAATAAGGAACACAGCAAGATTGGGGGGGCAGAAACCCACTCTGTGTTCACTTTGCCCCCACTAGATCAGATGAGATGGGCTTCTGATTCACACCCCTGCCCCCAAATATTGTTGTGTCTCAGACTTGTTGGGGATCAGCAACCGGGGGGGGGGGGGCCCCCCCCCGGGGTTGGGAAATTCCTGGAAATTTGAGGGTGGACCCTGGGGAGGGTGGACCTTAGTGGGAGATAATGCCATAGGGTCCACCCTCCAAAGCATTGATTTATCCAGGGGAACTAATATCTGTTGTTTGGATATTACTTATAACTCTGGGAGCTCATCAGGCCCCACTTGGAGGTTGGCATCCCAGGGAGGCATAGATGAGATTCCTTTTCAGCTGATCCCTCAGTTAGGTTATGATCCTTCTACTGCTGAGAAACGTCTCTGCCTTCCAGTAAGGCTGGTACACAGCAACATTTCCCAGAGTAGGAGAGCAGAATGCAACTCCCAGATGATCATTGGTGCCATCTGGGAGTTGGCTTCTGATTCCTCCTTCCCACTTTACTGCCTGCCAGGAAGGCTGGGATGGCAATGTTTTTGAGGGAAACCAGAAGCCAACTGATCCCTGAGATCAATTGGGATTTGGCCTCTGAGGCCAGTTTGGTGTAGTGATAAAGAGTGTGGACTCTAATCTCGGAGAACCGGGTTTGATTCCCCAGTCCTCCACAAGCCACTGCTGTTGTGACCTTGGGTCAGTTACAAGTTCTTTCAGAGCTGCTCTCTCATGAGCAGTTCTCAAAGAGCTCTCTCAGGCCCGCCTACCTCACAAGGTGTCTGTTGTGGGGAGGGGAAGAGAAAGGAATTGTAAGCAGCTCTGAGACTCTTTTGGGTAGTAAAGGGTGGGGTATAAATCCAATCTCTTCTTCTTCAGGCTTCCCAGGCTGAAGATCAGACGCCAAATTTCAGTTCGTGGACAAAGAACGGCTATTTTCCCTTCTGAAACCTTTTCCCTTTTCATTGAAACTGGATGTCGCTGTGAAGTAATAGAACTGTTTCCATCATTGTGTTGTGTTTAATATTTAAAACAGTTCCTTTTCAGGGAAAAGCAGTTTTGATCCATTTCAAATAGAGAGCTTGTGAGGTCATTGTAGGAAATAGAAACCAAAAGACAGGGTGTCTACTGCAGGTGGCTTGAGGCTGCAGGATGACCTCCGCAATGAGGCTTTCAGTTGTCCTGCTCTTTACCTGTTCCAAATTTCAGTGTTGTGCTCACACCATTACAAATATTATGGCTTTTGTATTTTATTTTATTTTATTTTATTTTTGGTGCTGGAAGGTGTTTATAGACTTGTGGTTTTATTGTTCCAGTCTTTGCTGTAAAACTGCTTCAAGCTTTGGAGACACTAAAAAAAGAGAGAGCTAAATAAAGAATAAGTATCAATAAATGATTAAGTATATAATAAAATGGCAGCAGAAAGAAAGCCAAAGAACAGGGCAAGAACAGGGCAATAAGGCCTCAGAATCCTCAGGCCAAGAAAGAGACTTGATGACATGCTAAGTAGTTCTTTCCCTCAGCCTGCAGTGCCTCTTAAACTGAATATGGGAAATGAGGATTGCCAGGTCCCCTTGTCACTCCAGCAGGGGGATTTGGGGGGCATTCTGGGGGTGAGTGGGGATGCCCCCAAGCCCTGGGCATTCCTCTGCCTCCCCTCCTACAGAGATTTAAAGGGCTTTAACTGATTGGCAGAGAGCACATGGCCTGCCAATCAGCTGGTTGTTGTTGTTGTTGTTCAGTCGCACAGTCGAGTCCGACTCTTCGCGACCCCATGGACCAGATCACGCAAGGCCTTCCGGTGTTCTGCCGTCCTCTGACGTTTGCTCAACTTCATGTTCGTTGCATCTATGACACTATCTAACCATCTCATCCTTTGCCGTCCCCCTTGTCCACATGTTTGTTCACCCCCTCAAAGAACATTAACAGGTTACACTCCAGCAGGGGGATTTGGGGGGCATTCTGGGGGTGAGTGGGGATGCCCCCAAGCCCTGGGCATTCCTCTCCCTCCCCTCCTACAGAGATTTAAAGGGCTTTAACTGATTGGCAGAGAGCACATGGCCTGCCGATCAGCTGGTTGTTGTTGTTGTTGTTCAGTCGCACAGTCGAGTCCGACTCTTCGCGACCCCATGGAGCAGATCACGCCAGGCCTTCCGGTGTTCCTCCGTCCTCTGACGTTTCCTCAACTTCACGTTCGTTGCATCTATGACACTATCTAACCATCTCATCCTTTACCGTCCCCCTTGTCCACATGTTTGTTCACCCCCTCAAAGAACATTAACAGGTTAATGAGACAAGATCTTCCCTTACGTTGCATCTATGACACTGTCTAACCATCTCATCCTTTGCCGTCCCCGTCTTCTTTGACCTTCAGTCTTTCCCAGCATCAGGGTCTTCTCCAGTGAGTCCTTCCTTCTCATTTGGTGGTCAAAGTATTTGAGCTTCAGTTTCATTATCTGGCCTTCCAGGGAACAGTCAGGGTTGATTTCTTTTAGGATTGACTGATTTGATCTTCTTGCAGTCCAAGGGACTCTCAAGCTGGATCAGCTGGAGGGCACTTTCAATCTTTCAGCAGGGAAGAAGAGGGGCTATCGTTGGCTGTAGCTCCACTCACAAAAAGACCATTTAAAGGGTCTTTTTGCAACTGGGGTGGGGGCCATAGCATGCAGGGCTGGTTTCCCAGCAGCGATTTACCACTCAGAATTCAGGCCTGCAACGTGGTCCCCTGCTGGCTGTTTGCGCAGCTGGCTGGCAGCAGATTGGAGCCCCCAGAAGTGGGGAAAACCCCACCCAGACCGGGGGCTGGCAACCCTATGGGAAACTGCCTTTTACTGAATCAGACCATTTACCCATGGAGCCCAGTACTGACTAGCACAGCTCTCAAAGGTTTCTGTCAAAGGTTTTCCCTGGTGCTTCTACTTGGCAGTTCTGGAACTTGGACTAGCAACACAAATGTGTGCTTTATGACTGAATTATGGGCACACCTATAGGTGAAAAAGAAATCATATGCACATTTTTAAAATTCATTTCTACCCTGCCTTTCTTCCCAACGAGTATTCAAAGCAGCGGACATTGATCTCCTCTCCGCCATTTTATTCTCACAACATCCCTATGAGGTAGGTTATGCTGAGAGTGTGTGACCAGCCCAAGGTCACCCACTGAGCTTCCATGGCAGACTGAGGATATGAACCAGTGTCTCCCAGATCCCTGTCTGACACCCAAAATACAACACCATGCAGCCTCTCAAATATGAATCTGCCCGTCCTGTCAAGCACAGTAGAGCAGCCCTCCAACATCTCAGACAGAAATCTTTCTTAGTGATGGTCTCTGAGATTCTTTTTTTTTGGGGGGGGGGGTAAACAAGTGAAGATGGCGGGGATGAAAGCTGGAGAGCAGAACATGCTTTACAACTGGGTAGTGCTAGCTCCCCAGTATTCCAACCATCAATCCTCAGTGCAGTGGAGGTGGGTATGCCAGAGGGTGACTATCAGAGGAAAGCATGGGGACTTCTCAGTAGCAATTATTATAAGCTGCCTCAAGCATTTTTAGAGAAGCCAGTTGTACATGGGGTGCCTTAGTTAATCAACTCCTCCTTCCTCAGCACTCAGGGATTGACACATGGTTGTATATTGCCCTATTGTAATCATTCACCACTTTTTTTTTTCTTCCTTGACAGGAAAATCCAGGAACTAAATGATTAGACGAGTGCAGTATCCAGCAACTATTTGCCTTTCCACGCTGTGCGCACTAGTTGTCATAGGGAAAAGTCACAGCTAGCTATTCAAGTACCAGATGTTCTCATGAGACCATCCTTTCAGTCCCATCTTGTTTGAACAGCATCAAGCATTTGGGAAACAACTCCTGGCAGAAATCTTATCAGAGTTTTATTTTTTTTAATGTATTCATTGGCTGATTAATTTTTAAAAACTGTTAAAATTTCATTAGACTTCTAAGCCATCTGCCCCGGCACCCCCAGGCTCTGGGTGGGTCACAACAAATTAAAACAACACCATAACAATAAGTTAAAACAATAACAAAATTAATTATTTTAAACAGATAATTTGTATTCATTTTTATAAACAGCAAAGATTTACAAGGTAAGCATGAGCATAGTCAGCTCTCAGTGGCTTCATACATTTCATACAATTTGTTGGTATTATACAGTTTGAAAATTACCATAGATGCAGAGTGTTTATTACATCAGGTACTGTTTCTTTGGTAGATAGATGTACTAGTATGGGGTACCATATACATACAATGTCATTCTGACCACCTCTAGATAGATCTTGTTTCAGAGTATCTGAGATTTTCTCCATAGCTTTTTGTACCAGAGGTTTACATTTGGCCTACTCGTGGATTTCCATGTGGCTGCTAATGTGGTTTTGGCTGCAAATAGTAATAGAGAGATTCTTTTCCTTAGTGTATTAGAGAGAGCACTTTCCTCTCTGAGACTTAAAACAATTTAACACAATAGCAATCAAGATAAAATCTGATGGCAACATAGGCACTAATATAATTTATCCAGGTGAGGCTCTACAAGCTGTGAAAATCTGGAACACAGTGCAATGAATGGCATGGAGAGGGGTTGGGAGAGGCTGACATAACATAGGTTGATGTGAGCTGATACATAATCAACAATCTGTGGCAAGATCAGTGGCTCTGGTGGCTAAGGTTCACAGCTTCACAGAGAAACATAGTGTGAAATGCCTTGTTCATATAAGGTTTGTTGTTGCAGAATAGCAATACTGAAATTGCACTGGCTAGTCTTTGGTTATATAACCTCACCTAGGGCAGCATGTATTATTTTCAGATCAACCACAGAGAACCATAAAGAGACTATTTCCCATGACCCAGTGTGCAACAAAGGAGCAGGCACACATTAACTTGACTGTACTATTTCCACTTTTATTTTTAAAATTAATCCTCTCCCCCACCCAGGGAGCTATTTGCTGCAGTCACTAGGGAACGGTTTACATTGAGTAAACTGCAAAGAATGCAAAATCTCTACAATGCACTGACACCACCACCCAGCTGACATTTTAAAAATGGACCAAAGTGGGTTGTCTCCTTTTCATTCCATCTCCTGTGCTGATGACTCCTTAGCAGCTGAAAAATGTATTATCTGCACGAGTGCTGACCTTAGAATGAACAAAAATGTGGCTACCAAAGCATGTTACTGCATGCAGTTGCACAATGACAGCTAGTGACTTTTGGAGCTGGGAAATTTTTTAATAATCTGACCCTTTTTAATCTCCCAAGTTACCTGCTCATCTACTCAAATGTTGTATGAGTTAATATTGCCAGTCTGAGGCGCTCTAGAATGCATGTGTGTATTGAGGTAGGGTAGTGGCTAAGAATCTGAGTTGTCAAACAGCAAATGTGACTTTAGTTGAAGGGGAAACTTGGAAGCAATTTTCCTGCCTTTGTACTTTTTGCTCTATTCTAAATATGGCAAGGATCTCAAAAGTACCTTCTTCCTCACACATCAAAAGATGCAAAAGGTTGTGCAGTTTGGTGACTATTTATTTTGTTGTTGTTGTTGTTCAGTCGCACAGTCGACTCCGACTCTTTGCGGCCCCATGGACCAGATCACTCCAGGCCTTCCGGTCTTCCGCTGTCCTCTGAAGTTCGCTCAACTTCATGTTCATTGCATCTATGACACTATCTAACCATCTCAACCTTTGCCGTCCCCGTCTTCTTTGACCTTCAATCTATTTATTTACTTATTTATTTATGATTTCGATTTGTGAATGTGAGATGGAATGCTTCCAGTTCAAATTTTACTTCAGTCTAAGGGTTGCCAACTTTGGGTTGGCAAATTTCAGGAGATGCAGGGGGTGGAGCTGGGAAAGGTTTGGGGAGGGGTAATGTGACAGACCGGAGGCTGTCCTGCCCCTGAAGGGGAGAAAAGGCACTCAGCTGAGCCTATGGGACCACTGCTCCAGCATTCAATATAGGGAATTGACTGACTAACCTTGCAGGTTGCTGTGTGTGTGTGTGTGTTAAGTGGCACCAAGTTGCTTCCAACTTATGGTGACACTATGAATTAATGTCCTCCAGAATGTCCTATCATTAACAGCCATTCTCAGGTCTTGCAAACTAAGGACAATGGCTTCCTTGATTGTGTCCATCCATCTTTGAGTCTTCCTCTTTTCCTGCTGCCTTCAACTTTTCCTAGCATTACTGTCTTTTCCAGTGACTCTTGCCTTTTCATAATGTGACCAAAATAGGATACTAGGATAGCCAAGTTTAGTCATTTTAGCTTCTAGGGAGAGTTCAGGCTTGATTTGATCTTTGCTGTTGTTGTTCAGTCACACAGTCGAGTCCGACTCTTCGGGACCCCATGGACCAGATCACGCCAGGCCTTCCGGTCTTCCGCTGTCCTCTGAAGTTTGCTCAACTTCATGCTCGTTGCATCTGTGACACTGTCCAACCATCTCATCCTTTGCCGTTCCCATCTTCTTTGACCTTCAATCTTTCCCAGCATCAGGGTCTTCTCCAGTGAGTGCTCCCTTCTCATTTGGTGGCCAAAGTATTTGAGCTTCAGTTTCATTATCTGGCCTTCCAGGGAACAGTCAGGGTTGATTTCTTTTAGGATTGACTGATTTGATCTTCTTGCAGTCCAAGGGACTCTCAAGAGTCTCCTCCAGCACCATAGTTCAAAAGAATCTATTCTTCGGCGCTCGGCCTTCCTTATAGTCCACTAGAACCTACTTATTGTTCTTTTGGTGGTCCACGGTATCTGTAAAACTCTCCTCTAACAGCACATTTCAAAGAAATCTACTTTCTTCCTGTCAGCTTTCTTCATTCAATGTCATTCAACTTTCACACCCATACATAAAAAAGGGGAATTGGCATGGATTTATTTGATGTTTGTCACCAGCAACACATCCTTATGCTTTAGCTCCTTCCCAGTTTCAGTCTTCTTCTGATTTCTTGGATGAAGTCCCTTTTGGTTGATGATGGCGCCAAAGGGACAAAAAAAATTCTGAACAATTTCAATTTCTTCATCATCAACCTTAAAGTCGTGTAATCCCCCAATAGTCATTACTTTTTGTCTTCTTGATGTTCAGCTGAATTCTGCTTTGGAACTTTTTGCTTTAACCTTCATCAGTAGTCAGCAGTAGTGTCATCTGCATATTTAGGACACCCCGTAGCTTTCTCTCAGTAAGAATAGTAGTATCAGATGAGGTGGGGGATGGGGGGACAAATTATCTTGTAATTCAAGTACTGCTCCCAAACCCCACAGCTATGGAAATATCTTGGAGAATGAAATACTGCTGTGTTTTTATTACTGGGGAGGCACACAGAGGCAGACATTTTTAATAAATTGGCCCTCATTTTCCTCAATGAACACGCTTGAACATATGAAGCGGCCATATAAAGACTCAGACCCTTGATCCATCAAGGTCAGTGTTGTCTACCCAAACAGGCATCAGCTCTCCAGGGTCTCAGGTGGAGGTATTTCACATATCTACTACCTCATCCTTGAAACTGGAGATGACAGGAATGAGCCTTGACCCCTTCCAAGCACCATACGGTTCAGTTTGGATGCAAACTGTGATGCATTGTGAGAATAGGCTTCACCTTACCTCTGTGCTGTTTTCCCAACTTGCCCACCCAAAGGGCCATTTCTGTTGGAAAACTGACACAGGGAAACCTCTTATCCTGCACCATAGTTAGGGTTGCCAGGCCCACCCTGGCAACTAGAGGGAGACTGGGGGGACATGAGCATGGTGGGAGCATTAAGCTATGGTATGACATCACTTCTGGGGGAATCAGGAAGTGACATCACACTATGGTAAAACCATAGAGGTTTTGGTGATTCTTGGAGAGGATTGACATTACTTCCAGGTTTTCCTGGAAGAACCATCATGCCATTAGCCTGATGCCCACTGTTTCATTTGTCTCGTGCCACCACTCAGAGTGGCGGGGGAAAATTAATGAGAAAGTGAAAGGCAGAGAATCCCCTGCCCCAACTGGGGGTTTGGCAATTCTAAAGGTAGTCCCAATCCAAACCAGGACCCTGCAGCAATTGGGCAACGGTATCTGTAAAACTCTCCTCTAACAGCACATTTCAAAGAAACCTACTTTCTTCCTGTCAGCTTTCTTCATTCAGTGTCATTCAACTTTCACACCCATACATTTATTTGATGTTTGTCACCAGCAACACATCCTTATGCTTTAGGAACTTTTCTAGCTCCTTCCCAGTTTCAGTCTTCTTCTGATTTCTTGGATGAAGTCCCTTTTGGTTGATGATGGCGCCAAAGGGACAAAAAAAATTCTGAACAATTTCAATTTCTTCATCATCAACCTTAAAGTTGTGTAATCCCCCAATAGTCATTACTTTTTGTCTTCTTGATGTTCAGCTGAATTCTGCTTTGGAACTTTTTGCTTTAACCTTCATCAGTAGTCAGCAGTAGTGTCATCTGCATATTTAGGACACCCCGTAGCTTTCTCTCAGTAAGAATAGTAGTATCAGAAAAGGTGGGGGATAGGGGGACAAATTATCTTGTAATTCAAGTACTGCTCCCAAACCCAACAGCTATGGAAATATCTTGGAGAATGAAATACTGCTGTGTTTTTATTACTGGGGAGGCACACAGAGGCAGACATTTTTAATACATTGACCCTCATTTTCTTCAGTCACATGAACACACTTGAACATATGAAGCTGCTGTATAAAGAATCGGACCCTTGATCCATCAAGGTCAGTGTTGTCTACCCAAACAGGCATCAGCTCTCCAGGGTCTCAGGTGGAGGTATTTCACATATCTACGACCTCATCCTTTAAGCTGGAGATGACAGGAATGAGCCTTGACCCCTTCCAAGCACCATACGGTTCAGTTTGGATGCAAACTGTGATGCATTGTGAGAATAGGCTTCACCTTACCTCTGTGCTGTTTTTCCCACTTGCTCACCCAAAGGAAAAACATATGCCTCCCCAGGGCCATTTCTGTTGGAAAACTGACACAGGGAAACCTCTTATCCTGCATCATAGTTAGGGTTGCCAGGCCCACCCTGGCAAGTAGAGGGAGACTGGGGGGACATGGGCATGGTGGGAGCATTAAGCTATGGTATGACATCACTTCTGGGGGAATCAGGAAGTGACATCACACTATGGTAAAACCATAGAGTTTTCAGTGATTCTTGGATTGACATTACTTCCAGGTTTTCCTGGAAGAACCATCATGCCATTAGCCTGATGCCCACTGTTTCATTTGTCTCGTGCCACCACTCAGAGTGGCGGGGGAAAATTAATGAGAAAGTGAAAGGCAGAGAATCCCCTGCCCCAACTGGGGGTTTGGCAATTCTAAAGGTAGTCCCAATCCAAACCAGGACCCTGCAGCAATTGGGCAGTTAGTTGCTAGTAGCTGTCTTTTTACAGCAAGGAATGGGACAGAAGAGATTCAGTTTCTAAGATTAAAAAGATCTGGGTTCAAATTTCTCTCAGGTACTCTCTCTCATTTTAACCTATCACAGAGTTGTAACAAGGAGGAGGACCATTAACAGCTCTGATCTGCGAGGGTATACACATATAGGTATACAGGGGAAGTATAAAATTAGTATACTGTAATACTTTTTATTATTTGTAAGTGTCTGGGGAGAGACTGTTGCTATCAAGGGCAAGGGCTATCAAGGGCAACAGTCTCTGTCCCCTTCTCAGCTCTGTGGATTTATCTGTTCTGTTGACAAATGGTAGATTGCTGTAGATTTTTCGGGATGTGTGGCCGTGGTCTTGCCATTGTAGAACCTGACGTTTCGCCAGTAGCTGTGACTGGCATCCTCAGAGGTATAACACAGAAAGATGGAGTACTGTCTGTGACAAGGTGAGAAGAAAATGGTAGGCAGGTAATTTATATCTACTCCAGAGTGTGGGGTAGAGCTGAGTCATTGTCTTGTAGGAGTTCCCGGAAAATCTACAGCAACTAGTGAACTTCGGCCGTGAAAACCTTCGACAACAAAATGGTAGATTGATTGTTCACTTGAGTTTGGATGACCCCTTGCCATCTGTTTTAAAACGTGCTGTTTGATTTTGTTTTATCTAGAATATGTTTTTATTCATATTGTACAATGCCCAGAGCGTGCAGCAGCAGGGATTGGGTGAAATGATGATGATGATGATGATGATGATGATGATGATGATGATGATGATGATGATGATGATGATGGCATTTGACGGTTTTCTGTTGACGCTGCTGACATTGTAAGACACTTTGATTTCACACTGAGCAGAGAAAACTGGGTTAAAAGTGCATAAGTAAATAAATAATGCTGCAGATATATCCTGGAAAGCAGAGTGCCAGGTGAAACAGCACTATAGGAGGTTATTAAAGCACTGTCCTACTGGAGATGTGGTTACATCATCTCCAGCTCTTATGTCTGAGTGCCATATGCGGGCTGACCTAAGACGGGGGCACTGACAACCATCAGCTGTCTGCCTCTGTCAAGAGATCCAGGGAAGCTGCTCTAAGTTGTCCTCTGCATTAAGGCTTCCTGTTCGGAAAGCGGCAGCAGCCTTCTCCATTGTCTCTGAAGCATCTCCTACTGACTGTGGTGGTCTCAGTGACTGTGGAGCAAAAGTCCAGGATCAGGCCCCAGAATCCATGCCACGCATTATGATCTCCTGCCAAGGCCAAGCAAGGGGCAGCCATCATCCTGTGAGGTAGGTGAGGGTCATCACCAGCTGCCTTTGCCTCAGACAAGATAGGTGCGAGTGGTGGAGGCAGGAAGAAGGTAGAGCCTTTTTCTTCTTTCCCCCTCCACCAGGGGAGGTGGGGCTGTAGGAAGCCACCCTCCCAACACAGGACCCAAGGAAGGTGCCCTATTGCCTATTGGCTAAGACCACTCCTGCCTACTGAGACCTTGGAGGCTGAGGAATACAACCTCAGTGCAGGAGCTATGGGAGCAATTGGAGATGGCAGCTGCAGGTCTCTTACTAGGGAGCTCAAACGTGGAAGGCAACTTGGTGAGAGGCTTCCTAGGAGGCTCCAGCATAGTAGCCTTAGAGAGGCAGCCCTCCTGTCCCTACCCAGCATGAAGAGTGCTATAACAAAACAGCACTGTAGGGAGCAACTTTATGCGAGCTTTTCCTGTATGTTAAAAATGAAAACAAGAAAATAGTATCCTGCTCAGTGCTTGGCCATTACTAAGCTATTTGCTATGCTGCTCAGCACATGGTAAAACACATGGGAGGGGCAGCAATTTCAGTTTGCCCAGGGCAGAGCAGAGATTATTGCATTGTTAATATTGCCTATGAATACATTTAAGATTCTTTGCATCCAACTTACATAATGCATGGCTAACAGAAGATTTGCTTTTTATTTAACAGCACCCGCCCTTCCTTCCCAGAGAGAATGACTCTGAAAATGAAATAGTTTAGTGTGTTCCTTTCCCCCCCACCAGGTTTTAATTTTTTGCTCAATAGGCAGCATACACAATTTAAACTTATTTTTTTAAAAAAAGAAGCATAAATTCTAATACAACCAATCAATTCTTCCATATTAAAAAATAAAAGAGGAGGCAGGAGTGTGACCTCAATTTACAAGTGTGTTTATTAAAATGTTGAAGACAGAGAAGTAGAGCAACTAATGGAAACTTCAGTTGTGCCACAGTGATTATTTTTATTTATTTACTAGATTTCCAGACCACTTTTATACTTAAAAACACTTCACACAATGCATAAAAAACAAAATAATCACAGTTAAACTATTTAAAACAATGAATGTAGACAATGCTTAAGCAGAATAAAATTCAAATGCCGTAAAACAATTGGCTGCAACCGACAGATGAAAAACCATCACAACACTCACCACAGAGCAGCAGCACAGATGACCTACTTTAACAGCCTAGCTGAGAAGAAAAGACTTCACTTACCTCTCCAGAGATACATGAGATACAGCAACAAAAGCCTCCAGGGTAAGGGAATTCCCCAACTCTGCTGCAGCCACCGAAAAAGCCTTGTCATCTACGAGGTGCCATTCCGACATCCAACAGTAAAATGACCTCTCCTTAAAATTAAAAAAAACCAAAATTACTGTACATTCCTCTAACTTGTATGCACATTTAAGATGACCACCTTTTTATGTCACTTCTAGGATAATACCTAGTCTTGCTTTTGGATAAATATGGCATAGTTTCATCAGCAGATGTTAAGGAGCTGAAAGCAACATATGGGAGAAGATGCTCTCTCAGGTACTCTGGACCCCAAACATCCAGAACTTTAAAAGTTAAGACCCACACTTTGAATTGGACCTAGAAACAAAGAGGCAGCCAATGAAGCTCTTGGAGTAATGGTAGTATGTGCTTTCTCTTGCTCGCGCTTATCAAAAAGGAGCCAAACTGTGAGAAAGAATAGAAATCTGACATGACTGGTCTGGCCACCACGTCACTAACCCTCCCATCTGCTGCTCCAACTGCCACAGCAACAACCGTCCCTGTGCAGAGAATGGACTTACCCTTGGAAACTGTGGTGGGCTGTGCGTGGAAGCTCCGGGGGTTTCTCCTCAACACTGCTCCCTCTGCTCCATTTCTTCTGTTTGTTCCCAGCCTCATTTGTTTGGAATTAGTGGCGAGGATGCCGAGCACAGCTGTCAGCCCGGCTGCCCTTCGCCTGTTCCGTCTTTCCCCTGCGGAGGGGCCACCAGCAAGCCCTTGTCTCCTCGCACCAATGCTCCAGGCGATGGCCCGCTTGAGTCCGCTGTCACCGCCTTGCACAGCGACTCAAGGTTCCAACGCCACCCGCTCCGTGGCCTGGCTTGGCCCAGCTGGTTGGTCGGAGGATCGGGCCATGTGGCGTTGCTTTGCTGGTCAGCTGCTGCCTCACCGGCAGCCTCCTTGCTTCCCCCGAGGCTCCATTGTGCCAGGTCAGTCTCCCACAGCCCGGGTGCTGTTGCCCAGGTATGTGTTGAGGGAGCGTTGGAGCCAAGAGAAGGAAGGGGGGAAGGAAGCCTCAGCGAGCTCAGCTTGTCCAGAGCACTTTTGGACAAGCCACCAAGTGTGTGTGGGGGGAGAAGCCTTGGCGAGGCCATCTGGAGCAGCTCTTCTGGACAAGCCACCAAGTGTGTGGGGGGAGAAGCCTTGGTGAGGCCATCTGGAGCAGCTCCAAACAAGTCACCCGGGGATGGGGGGAAACAGTGGCAGCTGCAGGGGAGGCTGGAGAGGATGTGTGTGTGTGTGTATGAGATCTCTCTCCCTTCCGCGAGTATCGCGGGTGGGCGCCGCTTGTAAAGTCTAAATTCAAATTGTGATGCATTGTTAAAGGGACATGCATTGAGAAAACTGAGTCCTTTATTATTGTTTAGAGTGAGTTGGGTGGGAATAAAGGGTATTTGGAAGCTGCAGCTAGTGCTGCTGTGGCTAGTGTTGTCAGGTCTTATCTGGCTGCTGGGGGGGGGGTCCCTCTCTCTGCCCAGGAGTTTTTGGTTGGTGCTTGCACAAAGTGCGAAAGCCACGATGAAATCACCCGGAAGTGGCATCATCATAAGAACATAAGAGAAGCCAATGTTGGATCAGGCCAGTGGCCCATCCAGTCCAACACTCTGTCACACAGTGGCCAATAATAGCAGGTGCCATCAGGAGGTCCACCAGTGGGGCCAGAACACTAGAAGCCCCCTCACTGCCTCCCAAAGCACCAAGAATACAGAGCATTACTTGCCCCAGACCCAGAGTTCCCATCTATACCTTATGGCTAATAGCCACTGATGGACCTCTGCTCCATATGCTTATCTAATTCCCTTTTGAAGCCATCCATGCTTGTAGCCGCCACCACCTCCTGTGGCAGTGAATTCCATGTGTTAATCACTCTTTGGGTGAAGAAGTACTTCCTTTTATCCATTCTAACCTGACTGCTCAGCAATTTTATTGAGTGCCTACAAGTTCTTATATTGTGAGAAAGGGAGAAAAGTACTTCTTTCTCTACCTGCTCTATCCCATGCATAATGTTATAAACCTCGATCATGTCACCCCTCAGCTGTCATTTCTCCAAGCTAAAGAGCCCCAAGCACTTTAACCTTCATAGAGAAAGTGTTCCAGCCCCCTGCTCATTCTAGTTGCCCTTTTCTGCACTTTTTCCAATGCTATAATATCCTTTTTGAGGTGTGGTGACCAGAACTGTACCCAGCACTCCAAATGAGGTTGCACCATCGATTTATACAGGGGCATTATGATACTGGCTGATTTGTTTTCAATTCCTTTACTAATTATCCCCAGCATAGCATTGGCCTTTGTTATTGCGGTTGCACACTCTCTTGACATTTTCAGTGAGTTATCTACTACAACTCCAAGATCTCTCTCTTGGTCAGTCTCTGCTACTTCGGAACCCATCAACGTGTATTTATAGTTAGGATGTTTGGCTCCAATGTGCATCACTTTGCACTTGGCCACATTGAACCCCATTTACCACGCTCATGCCCAATCGCCCATCCTCAACAAACCCCTTTGGCGTGCCTCACAATCCTCCCTGGTTCTCACTACCCTTCATGTCATCTGCAAATTTAGCCACTTCACTGCTTACTCCCAACTCCAAATAATTAATAAACAAGTTAAAAAGCATTGGACCGAGTACCAATCCCTGTGGTACCCCACTGCTTACCACCCTCCACTGAGAAAATTGCCTATACTCATTAATTAGCCAGTTTTTGATGCAGAAAAGGACTTGTCCTTTTATCCCATGATTTTTGAGCTTACTTAGGAGCCTTTGATGAGGACACATTGAAGGAAGATGCTCTATCATTTGGTTACCATAGAATTTTTCTCCTCCCCGCAATGTGCCCTGCTGTCAGGTTCAATAGAGCAGTTGCAGTCCACAACGATTCATAAGAATAGATTGCTTTGTTACAAGTCACTATTGATACACTTCCATGGTCATTGTCAGGAATGAAACTCAAAGCCAAGCATGGACAGATATAGACAGTTCAAACAAACAGGGTTGGCCAATGAATACAGTTTGTGCTCAGCAGAAATTCAAGTGGGACAAAATCAAGGCGGGAGATAGCTCCTAGCTGTTTGAGTCACACCAGCCAGATTTGGAATGGCTCCAGCAGCAGTTCTCAAAGGCTTATCAACTACAAAGGTAGCATAACCTTCCAAAGCCAAAACAAACGTCACAGCAGAACTGAGAGGAAATGAACAGAGAAATGCAGGCTAGACCCCCCACACACCATACAGCAGGCAGGTTACACAAAACATACCCAGAGTACAAATAGCAGTTTACTGACACCAGGCTGCTTGATGAGCTCACTCTGAAGCGGGCCACATAGAGGCGTTGACAGGGCACGTTGGGGGTGGGGTTCTCCCATTGGCCAGATCAGGGGCAGTGGACCAGGGCTCCCAAAAGCGGGCAAACCCCCATCCCCCATTGGGGGAATGGCAACCCTAGCTGTGGCTAGACGGTTGGTCGGGGCCAACTATTGGGCACATGTGACCCCAATGTTACAGCAATCACACTGGCTGTGAATCCCCTCCCAAGTCCAATTCAAGGCATTGGTTTTGACTTTTAAAGCTCTACCTAACTCAGGACCAAGGTATCTGAAGGACCATCTTCTCCCATATGTTCCTGTCTGTGAATTAAAATCACAGAGAGAGGCTCTCCTGACTGCCCCACCAATCCAAGGCGCTTGTCTGGTGGGCACATGAGAGAAAGCCTTTTCAGCGGCAGCCCCACAATTATGGAACAACCTCCCAGGGAGGTGCTCCTGGCCCCCTCACCGTCAATCTTCAGGAAGCAGTTGAAGACCATTTTAGTTAGGACTGCATTAAACAAACTTAGTTTTTATTTATTGGCAGATTTTAAATTGTGGTAGTTTTATTACCGTTTTATTTACATTGTGAGCCTCCTTGGATTCTGCGAGGTAGAAAGGCAGCTAATGGATGTTTTAAATAAACAAATTATTAATAGACTAGCCATTCTCCGAGTGGCTAGGGCACCCAATGGGTTGATTTGATGGGTGCTTTTGTTTTTATTTTCCTTCTATCTTTTGTTTTTTTGTGAAGCTTCTTTTCTCTCTCTCTTTCTCTCACTACATTGGGCTCACAGCTGGTGGAAGATGGGTCTGTTTTGGGGGACTGGATAGCTTTCTGGTTCAATCCATTCTGAACGTTTTTAATTATTTATTGATTTTACAGAATTTGTATCCCACCTTTCTGTCCTCACAAGGGTCACCAAGGCAACTAACAAATTAAACATACATAATAAAATCACATTTTAAAACCATTAGAAACAACCAAAAATACACATCATTAAAATAATGGTCAGGAAGGAGGGATCACTAAAGGAGCAATCATTCCAAAAGCAGACCTTTGAATGTATAACTGCATTCAGATGTGTTAATCCTGGTGGATTTTGATGTAGAATATTGTACCATGGGTCCATAAAATGCATTACAAAGATCTCTCCTTAAATATACTGTGTGTTCACCAGAAGGAATTGTACTGGAATACAAATGCCATCTAATTTATTTAGATTTATATCCCACCCTTCTCAAAAGAAGGCTCAGGGCAGGTTACAACAATAAATTACAATTTAAAAGCAATTAAAAGTAGATATTAAGCAATAAAAACAGTTAAAACATGTAAAACATGGGCATAGCAGCAAATACATATTCAGCAATCAGGGAACAGTTGAGCCACGGCCAAGCTATAAAGATCTTATCAGTAGCATCCTATCAGTAGCAGTTCATGTACCATAATTCTTTCACAGCAAAGATAAGGAGAAACAGCACTGGAATCACATCCATGTCCTTCTCCAGAGAAGAAGACTTTGTTAACATTTATGCAGTTATTCTGTTCTTATGTCCCTCCAACACCATCCTCTCAGTTCTCAGACTGGAGCATGCTCAACGCCGAAGAAAAAATGGTGTCGGGAGATTATGCAACTGCAGCGTTTTCAACTGTCTGCTCTATATGCCTTTAAGTGCCTCTATTTCTAAGGCAGAAAACTAAATTTTGGAGGTAAATTCTGTAATACCCCAAAACAGATTAACATAGCCAGAGTGCTTTTTGTAAAAAAAGAAAAAGAAGAAGTTTTAAGTGGCTCTCTAAAGTTTCCTCTGATGTTTGCAGGATGGTATATGGGTAGGGTTGCCAGGTCTTACCTTGCTGGCGGCAGAGGGATCATTGCTCCTCTCCGGGAGCTTCTGCCCCGCATGCAGCCTCATAGCTAACAACTTTTTGCTCAGGGGGCCAATGTTTTTCTCAAGGGGCCTGCCATTATATGTCTTTGTGGTACTGCCATGCCATGCTCATACTTGTAAATAATAACAAAATAATAAATACAATTATTGTTGTTGTTGTTGTTGTTATTATTATTATTATTATTATTATTATTATTATTATTATTATTGCATTAAAGCTGTTTGTCCCCTCATCGTCCTTCTGGGGGATGTTTCCAGGGGGCCTTCTTTGGCACAAGGGGGTCCCATCCAAATGGAGGGGGGGGAATGTAGCCATCACAAACACCCGGCTGGGACTCGGGGGGGGGGAGTCTAAGGAGCTAAGGATATGAGAAGCTGCTGGAGTCGGACTGATTTTCTCCTCTCCGCCTCTCTGCTGCTCCTGCGGCATTCTGGGGCTCTTCTACCCAGCAACAGACAGGTCAGTACCCGGGGCCTTTTCTCATTGGCTGCGTTGGCCCCATCTTCTTCTACCCCCCTCCAAAGAGGCAGGACTGGGCTATCTCTGACTCCTGTGCCTCTGCCTGGCCCCCACTGTTGCTCCCATAGCTGCCTGGACTTCCCTCTACACTGGAATTCTCCTGCCTTGGCAAAGG